>NW_026559021.1:0-93171 GCF_026930045.1 Uloborus diversus
GTTTCTCACCCGTGTGCGTTCTCAGGTGTGCATTTAGGTTTCCTATTTGAAAAAATCTTCTTTGGCACAGCTCACAACAATATGGTTTTTCGTCAGTATGGATTCTCACATGTTTACTAAGAGCTTCACTATCAAAAAACGCTTTTGAGCAAAACTCACAGGAAAAAAGCTTCTCATAGAAGTGAATTTTCATGTGTCTATTGAGATAATTTTCATTGGTGTATATTTTTGAGCACAGCTCACAAGGATATGTGTTTTTGCCAGTGTGGAATCTGGAGTGGGTTTTCAATGCTGCAACTGTCTTAAACAATTCTGAGCACAAGTCACAGGAATATGGCCCCATTATTAAATGATAATCGGATCTGAAATTTTAAATGAGAATCAACACAAAGTCATCTCAAACAGTAGATTTTCCACTAGTGCCGATGCTTTGAGATTACCAATGTCACTAAGTGTTTTTAAAAAAAGCAGTCAGACACAAATAGGATGGAAATACATTAACTAATGCACCCTTTCCAAGAAATCTAGTTAGTAGAAATAATCCAGCTATTATCATAAAAATTTTAACAATTGAGGCATTAAAATGATAAAAAACTGATAAAGTTTGCTCATTTGTGATTATTGAAGACACAAATAACAGATCACGTTGAAGAGTATACCGTAGAAAAATAAAAAAACATTCATATACACACATCAAAAACTACACACAAAACGCCACCAGCATTTCTTTGTGGAATTTTTCCTTGTTTAGCATAAGGTTGCTTTTTGGAGGCTGTTATCATTATTTTTATCTTCGAGACTCAATGAATATTTATCTCATTTCCATTCCTTTTGACAAAAAATTCTACTTTTTATGTTTCATAGATGTTATACCAGCTTTGATGGTTAAAAACCAGTTCTTTCAGAACGATAGTAATGTGTAACCATTGTCATTATCAAATTCTTGTCACCTCGACTTGATGTTTCATAGACATTTTTCTAGCTTTAATGTTAAAAAATCAGTTTTTTCAGAACGATAGAAATGTGCAACTATTGTCATTACCGGATTCTTGCCATTTTGGCTGAAGGTGACACCTGAAAATAAATAAGTGAGTTTCAAAAAAGTCATCTTGGAAAACCAAAGTGCATGAGATAAAACACAAATCAACAGCAATTTAGGTTGAAATCTTAGAAGGAAATATACTTTGCAAATACTATTCCTTCTTTTACTTCATAAAGAAAGAAAAAACTGAAGGAAAACCGATTAAATATAAAAATATATATTCACCTCCAGGCTTTAATTTCTAACCAAAACAAAAAAGGAGGAAGCCCTATATCCTACGGTACATATATAGTTACATGTCAGAATTCTAAGGGGAAAAAAAGAGGTGGTGTAGGAGCTGAAGTCACACAGAAGTTAAGCTCTGTATGCTACTGGCGGATCTCACCAATCATTTTGGGAGAGACAATTCGAAAGTTTTGAGCAACTCCCCAGAAATGGAACAGTCTGCACTATGCCCCCCTCCTTCCAGGTGAATACCCTTATTTATGGACTCATATATGTTTAAGATATTGTCAAATACTCTGAGTTTTTGTGTGGAAATCCAACAGAGTAACAAGGCATATTCATCACTGAAATCACTCCCCCAGTTTACCTATAAAACGTTTATAGACAAGATTATATCAGAATTTTCCAAGCACCTACAATATTTAGCATCAACCAGCACCTCCAAGCATCAACAGAAATTTGAATTTCTTAAATCTTCAATCCCTTTGAACATTGAAAAATAGTCATTTATACTGGTTGTCTTAAAATAAATATGAAAAATAGAAAAATCGTAGATGAGAAATTTCACGATTTTTTTAAACATATGTCCATTAATTGTGAAAAGCGAGCAAAGGGATTTTGACTGAGTGGGATTTTAGAAAAAAGTTGCATTAATCTCACAATCCTGCACCCTAATGCAAACTCTTGACTTATTGCTCCACATTATCCTATGTAAAAATTAAAAAAAAATCCTCTTTAGCTTTGTTTTGGAAACAAATTTCCAGAGTTTTCTGAATATTCAATCATTTTAAAATTGAACAGCTCATAAGAAATTAAGGTGGGACAGTTGTTTGATAGAATAATTTTCAAGAACATATACAATTTTATTCATAATTCCCAGACACACATCACTTTAGAAGAAAAATCTTTTGACTTTCTCCAACCTAATACAGGTTTGAGAGAATCCCGTACCGTGGTTTTTGTGTAATTCCATAAGTATTGGAATGACTTTGCCAAGCATTCATAGTATTATCACACAATGTACTAACTTAATAATAAAAGAAACTTAGTAAAGCGCAAACTATAAACTCCTTAAGGTTCAAGGTCAAGATTAGTGGTTGCCACTAATAAAAGAAGTAGCAACTGAAAGTCTTAGTATTATTCACCTCTTTGTCGCCAGTTTCTTACCTGTGTTATCAATTTTGATAACACAGATAACATAATGGCATTTATAAGTTAAATCAACCTTTATTTTAAATGATATTTTTTATGTTTTAGTAGCAATTTAAAACTAATTTGTTTATTTATTTATTTTTTAGTTTACAAAAAAAAAAAAAAAAAAAGACAAAAAGTGCTGTTGACAAGAAAAAAAGGAAACTTATAAATTTACTTCAACAGTCCATTGGCGGCCCAAAACAAATTGCCAATCTTGTTTTTTTAATTAACAACATATTACAGTAAAATCTGTGAAGTTGACCACCCTTGTAAGTTGACCGCTTTTTTCAGGCATGGAATTAGACCTTATTATGTAAATCAACTTTTGTAAGTTGACCGCTTTTTTCAGGCATGGAATTGGACCTTATTATGTAAATCAACTTTTGTAAGTTGACCACTAAAGAAGTGCACTGCAAGTGGTCAACTTACACAGGTTTCACTATAATAGTAAATATCTAGAAAATGTGGAATTACGCCTTACTAAAAGAAATTAGTTATGTGATGACAGAATGACAAATTGTGGCATGCATGTTGCTAAGTTTAAGAGCAATTTAAAAATTCAGCTAACTAATGCTGGAACAAAATACAAAAGTTTTGTCAATATTTAGCTCTAATTACCAAACAGTTCAGTCATCTTCAACAAGAAAATTACATATTTTATTTGAAATTAAACAGGCTTGATGAAACATTATCATAACTCAAAATTGCATACTTCATAGTACAGTGAAACACCGTTTATATGTTTTTGAAGGGAATGTATGAAAAAAGCAAACAAATGAAAAAACGTATAATAGGTATAGGTTAATGTGTGTTAGACTCTGCAGGGACCAATTTAAAAAATGTATAATTGATAAAAATGTATAAAAGAGAAACGTATAAACAGTGCTTCACTGTATATTAAAAAAAATATGTATCTAAGATTTTCGCAATGTTTATGATAGAAAAGAGATGAAAGATCAGCATCGAGAATTTTTTTAAACCTCAAAAGTATAAATAAGGGGACCATTATGAGTTTGTAAAAATGTTCTTATTTCTTGAAATAGTGAGGGGCAGAAAATTATTTTCTGTGATGAAAGTATTACTATAGAACAATGCTTCCCAAACTTAACAGCCAGCGGATTCCTTTCATGAACTAATGTTCGGTGCGGATTTGTCATGCAGGGTTCGAAAATATCACGATATTTTGGAAAATATCCGATATTTTGATATATATTGGATATTTTGATATGTATCCGATATTTTCAATTAGCACAAACTAAAGTCTTCAAAATAGTAAATGCATACTCAAATCACTCTTTATTTTCTTATATTATAATTACAATATGTAGACTTAAAATTAATGTTTCTTTCATTATTTATATCTAATATTTCATTTTTCATTACTATCAATTTTAATGGAGTTAATGTAGCATTAGCTGTTTCACCCATTTTTCTTCTGTTAGCTACATTTACAGTTACATGATTCAGAGATAAATAATATGCATTTAGTCAGTGGACAGTCATGAGACGCTTTTTTTTTCTGAGCAATGTTTAATATTTAATTAGACACTTTTAATTTGAATTAAAATTGTATTTTATATTCATAAAATTATTAGTAATGTAACAAGTAAAACTAAAAAGGAATATTGTATTACTTCTAATATTAATGATGTATTAAAATAATCATAATAAAAATATAGTATATTACTTTTTGGTTATTTTTAGTTATAAATGAACAATAATACTATGATTAATATACTTTTTATATTGAAAATACCTTAGTTGAAAAAATAAATATTGAAAATATCAAACTATCATGATATTTTCAAAATAAATGTCGGATATATATCGTGATATATATCAATGAGCCCTAGTCATAATTGTGTAAAGACACTTGTATTTAGTAGATAGTTGATCTTAATTCAATCAACTATTACTAATTAGAGGGTTAGATCACTATTTTCAAACTAGGTATAGTTTTCAATGCTTAACTTTATTTACAAATTCTGGATTCTGGAGCACAAATAACAAGCTAAGCAGAGAGAAATCAATAGGTAACAATTAACAAAACAGTTGAAATTCAAAATTGAACATCAGATTGAGGGGGGAAAACGAGGTTGCTTTAACAGATAAAATTTTAATACGATTCAATTTTTGATAGCTGGAGTCGAATGTTATGATCAGCATCTAGACAGCTTCCGTATTTAGTTTCGGTGGCTGAATAGGTTGAAAATCCAGATTCCCATCCGTAAGTTGTGACAATTGGAAGAACAGGCTTTGCTTTTTCAACAATTGTTATTTTTTGTCTTCCAGTCAAAGCCAAAAATTGGGGTAAGTGCAGTAGTGTCTGGAGCTTTTAAATTTACTTGCCTCATAAGATTTTACAAATTTTGTCTGTGCATGTACAATATAGAACTATAAGTGTAAAGAAAGGTTATGAATGAAAAAAATCATACCTCAGTTTATACTTTTTGCAAAGCGATAAAATAGGGAAGTTTTCGATTTTTCAATTTTATTTTTATATGATAGAGTAACATGTATGAACATCATAGGTGAAAATATTTTTGCGATACAATAAGTAGTTTTTTTTAAATTAATTTTTAAAGGTCAACCGCTTGTGACGTCAAATGGCATAGGAAGTGACGTCACGCGCTCTTCCGATAGGGGAGAAGCTGAAGGACATGCATATTCGACTTCGAAGACAAAACGTAAAAGGCTTATCTCCTCGTGCTTCTGGAACATTAAACCTCTCATCCTCTCGGAAATATTCGAATATCATCATTGATGTTAATTGAGGAAGATTATTTAGATTGTGCTTTAACGAATCCGGCCTCCATAGTGTGTTCAAAAGAATTATTGAATTTCTAAAAAATAAAAATATCAGCGCGCTCAATTCATTAAAAATCAATCACGGTGTTTTAAAATTCGGCGATGGTGAATTTTTTAGTTTTGAGGGTCAATTAACAATATCCAATAGCCAAAATATGAACATTTAATAGGTTGCAACTTCCCTATTGTTAGTTACGTTATAAATGCATCGTTTGTTGCATGTATCCCATGTTTTTCCTTTTAAAGCTTACAAGTATTTTAATTAGGCATTAAAAACTCACAACTACAAATTTTCCATATAATCTGAAAGAAATTCTGAAACTGTATGGGGCTTTGAACCTACATGAAGCTTAGAGAAATTATTCTACACTTTTAAGTTTATTTTAAAAACACTGGCACTTTAAAACTTTTTTATTTCATTATATATTTTAAATATAAATCATTTACATGTTAAATTAACCAGAAGAGGATTTGGTTTTTAGCATTATAAATAGCTTAAACTAGAATATGTCTAGGCTTGTCATTTAGGAGGGTACAGGAGAGGACATTGCCTCTATCTTGCTTTGTGCAATTAATGTATACATATGTGGGAATGCTTTTCTTGTTTTTGGGTAAAATTTGCAATGAGAGTATACCTCTTTGACCTCCTCCAGGAAATTTTGAATTGATGGGCCTGAATATACAAATTCGTTTGCAAGTATCAATATCTTGAGAGTGATACATTGCAGTATTAAAATAGTGATATTGGGCAGCCCTAGAATGAATAATTAAACACTAATGTGAATCGAAGTGAATCGATAAAGATTTGGGCAGGAATACAAAAAATAGGGTCAGGTGGGGTGAAATGGGTCATGCTGTGTATTTTTATTAATAAAAATTTTTGGTCTGGCTGAATTTTTCTCAAACTTTACACAAGTTATGAGGGGCTTTTTGGCTACAATTCTGATTTTTTTAAAGTTTCTGTGTAAATTGCTGGGAGCACTACACTGATATTTTGTTTCTCAAGTCACATGTGAATTTTTAAGAAGCCTGACAAACTTCTTAAAATCTTGCTATACATTTTTTTTCAATTGAAATTCTCAAGTGTTATCAGTTAGAACAGACTTTCATCTACAATTTGCAAAAAACAGGTAGAAAAAGTATCAATTCTTTCTTTTTTTGTTGCTATTTTCATGTGGTGGGGTGAAATGGGGCATAGTTAGGCTTAGCGAATTTTAATTCATAATGAGAGTAAATTGACTTTCAAATCCATAAATAGGTCTTAAACAGAAATTTAGAAGATTTTTATATGTAACAAAAATAAAGTATGTATTATTAATGTGTAGAATTCAAAAGCTAAACTTGCCATCCATATTTACAACCTATTACCTACCTACTCTTTCCTAATCCAAATTTTTTATTTATTCAATGAAAATGCCTGGGGTGTATGTAAGAAAAAGGGAAAAGAAAAATTCAGACTATGATTTAGAGGCTGCACTAATTTTTAAGTTGAAGGTGATTTAGCAATTCCTGCAGCTGCAAGGAAATATAATATGCCAAGAGAAACATCGAGGAGATGGGTCTCCGGCGCACAAAGTCGAAAAGGTTGGTTAGAGGTACAATGCTAAGTGAAGAAGAAAAATGTATTGCGTCAGCTCTACAAAGTGCAATTCCCCATTTGATAGAAAGATACAATCATTGTTGCTAAGGTATTTATAAAGACTAATTCTGGAAAATGCAATTGTGGCACTCTTGGCATAGAGTGAGCCAGGAATTTTGAAAAAAGATCGGCATGCCACTTATGTAAGAGAAAGCAAGAATTGCTCATGAAAGCAAGAGCCCGGACATCTTCTAAAAAGCAGCAACCGAATGAAACTCAACTCTTGGATGAAGAAATGTCCGAGTTACTTATGCAAGAACCAACACCTGGGAAATGGGTTCTTGTCTAATAATACACGGGCAAGAAATCATCAAAAGAATTTTTTGATCACTTGACATAAAGTTAATGACAAAGATTACAACAGCGTAAATTTTCTACAAAAAGCCAACTCAGGCAAATACTACATCTTTCCTGGGTAGGAAGATATATTGTTTCTAGATGCCAAATTCTGAAGACATTGAATGAGCAGAATTCGATTGTTGCGGACATTATACTTTTTGAGTTTTAGTTCAAACTATTTTGGTGTTGAATATGTTAAAATAAATAAATGGTTCTTTGGAAACAATTTCTCTCAGCTATTGTACGTGTTTTGGTAATAATTTCTTAGTTATTGTATGTTTCTATTGCAATGACCCATTTCACCCCATTAAAACCCATTTCACCCCACCGTGGGGTGGAATGGGTCAGATACTTTAATTGCAATTTTCAGATTGTCAATGACAACAAATTTCAATGAGAAGCAGCTTAAATTAAAGGGGAAGAATCAGATGTAAAGAAGAAATTTTGAAAAAAGTACAAAAAAAAGTTTATGGGTTTGCAAATGGCATCATTTTAAAAAAAAGACAAAATCCGCCCCATTTCACCCCACCTGACCCTAGCAAACAAATGGGCTTATGTCCTTTTAAAACAACAGCATTAAAGGCTGATTTCTTTTCAATTTTCATACATATTACATACCGTCAACCTTTGATTTTGCAAACTGTTTGGGACCTTGAAAAGGGCTTGTATAAAATTGCATCAATAAAAGGCACTTTGGGACCAGCAGGATTATCCTAAAACTGAGTGTCAACTAGTGATGCAAAATACCTGGGTTTTTATTTTTAAGGGTAAATATCCAAGGTAACCCATGTAAATACCCAAAAAGGGTATGTACCTGTTGTCAAAGGTATTGACAACAGGTAAATACCCTTTCCTTCTCTCATGTTGTCAAAGTGAACCGTTTTAAACGAATTTTTAATTTTATAGACCTTAAATATTTATTTTTTAAAAAAAGGCATACAAAATCATGCATTTTCATGAAATATTTGATTAAATATCAATCCTTCTTTGAGAAATTATAAATGCATGCTGATTAAATAAATAAAGAAAAAGGCAAGAAAGTTCAGTTCAGTTGTAAAATGATAAGGAACATTAATAGTGGAAACCAAACTGAAAGATAGCAACAGCTATGAGGAGAATTGTGATGTTATTTTTAAAATCCTCATAATTATTTCAGGAGCAACCCTGGTTTAAATTTTTTTTAAAAAATCCCAACATTTGGAAAAAAAATAATAAAAAAAATTGCAAGTTTAATTTTATCCCCCCCCCCCATCAAATTTAAGTTATCCAGAATTTCCTTTTCATCAGCTTTTTGTGCAGAAAACATTGGAAGTTGTTCTAAAATAGATTCTTCATGCTGTTAATTTGCTTACTGAGTACCATTTAGCGGATCATTCAACTAAAAGCATATGACTAAAGTCACCCAAAAGATTTTTTTTTTTTTGTAAATGAATCTTAAGAACCTGAAGAAGTAAAAATGATTTATTTCAACTCAATGGGCAGGTAGATAGAGTTTACTGTACACAATAGTTCAGGCCCGTGTTCAGGATTTCATAAAGGGAGGGGTTGAAACTTTTTGCCTTTGTAACTTACGTTGTCAAAGGAAAACTAACTACGCGTGTTGAATAGTTCATTTTAGTTCCATAACTAGGCTTTTTTTTAAAATACGTTTTGTGTTTTTTATTTTAATGAAATCTTATTTGTACAGTTGAACATTTTGTAAAAGCACACATATTTCTTTTATGCTACCTAATGCTAGTTTCTTTCTTTCTTTTTTTTCTTTTGTTTTTCCATCAAATAACATTGAACAGGTATTTAATGAAAATAAAGATTTTATTTAAAAGAAATTGCTGTTTCGCATAGAAACACTTTTCTAATGTGTGAAACGACTAATTCATCCAACACTAAAGGCGTACCATAAGAAAAAACCTAACAGTAAGCAAAGTAACCATTTTCCCTGCCCCTAAGTTTTTTTTTGGGGGGGGGGGGGGCTACGTCATTGTCTAATATTCTTTTAAATAATTTTCCCCTGCATGCTTACAGCATTGCCGGACTCTTCAGCCATTCCTCTGTCGTTAATTTTTTTCAAATACTTAGAAGCGAAGGGGCTTGGGAATCCTACAATTGAGGAAAATGCTAATTGTTAAACATGGGGAAATATTAAAGAGGGGGAATACTGTATCAGAGTTTAACTCTAAAATTAATTAAAACTTAAAATACATTTTGGAAAATCATTTAATGATTCATTGATTTTTTTTTCTTTCAATGGGAGGGGTTTAACCCCTAAAACCCTCCCCTTGGACACGGCTCTGCAATAGTTAAATTTTCAGAATTCGAAAGATTACAACAGTTCTAGTTTTTAAGAAAAGTTTAGTATTTTTCCTAAGATTATGGTTTTTAGATTTGATGATTTGTAAGCATTACTTCATTCATTAGTTACATTAAATAATTAACACTATCTCTGTTGCATGCAGGCTCAGATCTACTTACACGCAGACCATGCAATGCAGGGGGCCCCACTCCACTAAAGGGGCCCACAGCCCTTAGTGGCATTTAAATTCAATAGGCAGATAGGGCCCTGGCTGATTTTTTTCAGGGAAGCCTAAAAATGTATAGATAAAAGCCTAGTTGCACGCAAAACAAAACTGAAATCATTTTTATTATGAAAGGTTGCCAAATAACATATTCAGTGGATAGAGTTTACTGTAAACAATTGTTAAATTTTCAGGTTTAGAAAGAATGCAAACAATAGTTTCCTCTTCTAATTTTTACAAGAAGTTTGAAATGGCAGTATTCTTCCTAAGATCATGGTTTTTTAGATTTAAACAAGCATCACTTCATTTATTGATGACAATTAATAATTTACATTGTATGCAAAACAAAACTGAATTAATTTTCATTATGAAATATCAGTAATAACAAATGCAATGATAGGAAAAGCAACCTAATGCAGCATAATTTTGACATTTCTTTGTTAAAAAAAGGTAAGAGCTGCTATCATACTTGCCCCATTATTATCTAAAATATAATAAAAAGGTTTTCAGAATCATGGTCTTACATAACTTTTTAATTCATAATTGATCCACTTCTCATATTTCTCCAATTATCACATTGCAAATAAAGGTTCTTTAATTTACAATTTTATTATTTTTTTTTAATAATTTCAAAAATCATTCAACAAAAAATATTATAAACTAGCCTGCGTGCCCGGCGTTGCACGGGCTACTTAAAAAATGAAAGAGATGTCCAATTGATGTTTTTGTATTACTCTGACATCAGTTTCTAAAGCGCTAAGAAGTGAATAAATACGCGTAATGCAAGGTTTGCAAAACACCAGTAGAGCATATTTTTGGCAAAAATCTCTTTAACGTTAATCATAGTTATCAATGATACAAGTTATGAGTATTTTCAATTAGCACAAAAGATGAAAATATATGCATTATCAACTATAATTTCTGGTCACTTTAAACTGAATTAAATCTGATAGACTATATCTGAAATATTTATGTACAATTACGATCATCTTTTTACATAAAATGACACACACATTTTGATTGATTATGTGAAACTAAAGCACCAAGACTAAATAAATACCAATAAGCATTAATTAAATACCAAGTCATCAGATTCCAAGATAACTTTAGTTAAAATCCTTAAAAACAATTTTTTTTGTTCAACTCTGTTTCACTTAAAGAAATCCAAACAATCTTAATTTAACATGTTCTTTTAACGATACAAACTGTATTTCAAAAATAGAAACAGGAAAGAAAAAGAAAGTTATTGCAATTCGAAAACTCACCCATGTAACGGGAAAAAGTTCAACAAAATAAACATAATTAGTCGCACATCCTAAATGTATCAAAATATGAGGCCGGTGAATGATAAACTTACACTTCAATCAATAAACATGACTAAAGAAACATTTTTCATATGCTGAAAAGAGTTAAGAACGTTGAATGTAAAAAATAAAAAAAGGACAGACGATAAAATAAAGGCTATATCCGAATAGAGCAACCAATTTTAAACTAATTTGAAATGAAATTCTGGATGGAAACGTTGTTTTAAGATTTGGACAGCAGCCAAAAAAATCTCTTTTAAAACAATTATTAGAATTTTATTTGCTCATACGCAAAATGGCAACAGGAAAGAAATAAAAATTCCTGAATAACGTTATGTTAATTAACGTTTTAATTAATATCTCCGCTAATTAAAGTCGTACAATTACGAGATTGGTTCTATTGTTTTCTTTGGAAAATTTCGAATTGATCGGTATCTCGTTCGACTCTCGATTCGCAGCGGTTCTCGAGGAGATCGATCTTCAGACAGACAGACGGACGCGAACAGATTTTAATATTATAGTGGACTATGCATTATACATATGAATGCCTCAATTTGCCCACAATTTCATATTTCAGATAAAAACATCATTTATTCGCCTTTTTCATTTTTTTTTTCAAATACCTAGTGTTTGGGCCCAAAGGTTTCAGATAACCCCCCCCCCCCAAAAAAAAAACCTACCCACTGGATATTTACCCCATCCACATCACTAACATCAACTGCACAGTTCATATTTTCCCCACTGTGGGGGAAAACATGACTGATCTAAATTCATAGTTTAACATTGCAATTTTTAGTTTTTGGAAGATATAATGAAAGATATGAAGATCTGAAAGATTTTAATTGAAGATTGGCAATTAAAATTGCCATTTCACTAATGCAAAACCATTGCATTAATTACTAAGGATTATCCTTTAAGCGCATTTTATACAAGGATTCTCCCAGTAAATTCAAATACTAATTACCACAAATCAGTGGCACAGTGCAGGGGGTTTTTGGGGGGGTGAAAACACCCCCCAGAGCCATTGGTTTTAGCATAAATGCAAATTCTAATACAGTCGTTAATGCACATGAAAGGGGTGTTTTGATCAAAATACCCTTCGGAAGGTATTTTTGATAAAAAAAAATCTTCCTCAGAAGGAATTTCTAGCTGCGCTAGTGCCACAAATAATCCAAAGTTCAGTGCAATTTATGTAGGCAATTTCCCTTCAAACCAAAATATTAATTTTTGGCTGGGAATTCAGAGTACAGTGTACTTCAGACGAAGGATTGGACCATGTTCAAGATAACTATTGAAAAAAAAAACCTTTTTTAATGACATGTAGTACTTACTTCTTTTGATATTTTCCCAAGATGGACTAGGCAGAACTACAATTTGTTAGTAACTTGGCATTAAACAGCAGTGCTTCAGAAAGCCAGATCAGATTCATTTCAAATTCTGAAAAATTGAGCTGTCAGGATTATGTATAAAATATAAGAGAATATACACATAATATTATTTTTAATATGCAGAAAAAGCTATCACAACTAGAGATGTAAAATTTCTGGAAATTTTAAAGTGGTGGGGGAAAAAAAAAACGTTTTTTTACCGTTTTTTTTTCAGGAAAAAATGGAAAATTTGATTTTTTTATGAATAAAAATAGGGTTTCTTAATAGCTCTGTGTTTCTTGGAACATATAAAGGGTTAAGTATTAAAAAATATATGCAATCCATACATCTTCTTTTTCTGCTTGACAGAATTACACATAAAAGTATAAGTTTAATTAGAAAAAGAAACAAAAAAAAAAAAAGAGAAACCTTTTTGTTTTACAACTGAGAGCTTTCTTGGTCAAACACCAGAAATAAGTCAAGTTGTAAAAAATAATATCAACCAATAATATTAAGTAATATGTGTCTAATTAAAACAATTACATTTTCTATTTCTGATCGCCTTTGAAACTTGAAATAATAATTGTAATTTTTTGACTTTCAAACCTGATTAATATTGTTTGAAAGAAAAACCACATCAGTTAACACGGCCAAAAAGACAAGAGTGGTGCAAGGAGCAGTTTTTGATTTGATATCATCCTATAGAGTGGACGCCCTTCTCGCTAGACCTCAACCCCATTTATTGCACTGTATGGCCTATTTTAGAGTCAAAGGTCTACCCTAAACAACACATAAGTTTGGACTCTCTAAACCAATTGCTTTATAGGAGTAGGATTGATTAAAGGATTTGCGGCTCTTGAATGAAAATTTTCAATCAGTTGCACCTTTGTTTTACTTCAAAAGGCAGCCAGTTTGAAGCCAATTAATTTATTAATTGCTAAAGGTCTTCTCATATTAATATTTTTTATATTTTGTTAATTTATTTACTTTTAATAAAGTTATATGGAAAATTGCTTGCCTGATTTTTTTTTTGCCACACCCTGTACATTTGGTTCGCACAGTCAGCAGAAATATAGTTCTGGGATTAAAATTATGCTAGTTTGTTTTGTGAAGAAGGAAAATAAATTTTTCACTAAGGATACTGGTTTAATTTTTTTTTTTGCTAAGAGTATTAAATGTTTTTTGATATGTATGCAAATGCTTCCAATGCTTATTTATTTATGACTCCCAATATTTATTTTCCTGAACATTTTACATGTTATTGGATCATTTCGTGTCCACAAGGGAAATTTTTGCTATCTAATTTTTCCTGTCATATTTAATAGCTTATGCGGGTACCTCAGTAGATAACATGATAAAAACCTTTTGTAAAAAAAATAATTTCACACACAGTGCCTTCAAAAGTTTAAACTCTTGAAAACAGGCAAAATATCTCCACAAAGGAGATCGTTTTTGGCAAAAGGGCACGAAGTGAATATTAAAAAAATTGTTTCAAATGGATCATTACACTCAGAATATAAAACGGTTTTAAAAACTCATATAAATAATAGATAAATTATGAAACCAAAAGCAACAATCGTAGGATCGTCTACTCTTACTTACTTCTGGAAATAATTCATTATGAAAATTGATAATCATAAAGATCTTGCAGAGCATTACCAGACGTCACAGCTTATCTTTTCCAAAAGCAAAACATACATCGATCGAACGAAACGAACATATGGGATCCAATGGTACTTACAACAGGAAATATTCCTAGATTCTGCTGATCTGATTGGCTGTCAGGAACAGAGAGGGTTACACATTTGGCAACTTTATCGCACTAATTTTACAGATTGCCGTGACGTCGGTTTTCAATATTTATTTAGGATAATTCGCAAAACTCAACCGGTCGGCCATGGTTAACCGGTAACTAACCTCGACCGTTCCAATCCATCCTTCTGCAACAAAATCTGTAGGGCCCCCTCCCCAGAGGCGTAGCCAACGAGGATGCAACGATGCGCTGTTTGAGGAGCCTAAAGTAATTTTCGACCAGAAATATAGTTCAGTTTGAGCCGATAGATGGCGCTTTTAGCGTTGCCAACAAACCGCACGATTGCATTTGTTTGCGTGTTAAAATGCGGGTTTGCTTTCGCTTTGAATAACAAATAATTGATAAAATTAAAGTTGAAAGGAAATATTGTTGGATACTTTAAAGTTCAACTTCGAAAGTACTTCAATGAAAGAATGTCCCTCAAAATAATATTTATAATAAGTTATAAACAGTGCTTTAAAGGCAGGGTTTTATCCGGACCAAAACCTGTTACATATTTTTTAATTAAGTAAAATAATAAACATATTTTAAATTGAATTGCATTATTACCATGGGCGTATCTAGATGGCGGCAAGGGAGGGCAACTGCACCTTTAAATTGGAAAACATGCTTTAAAATAAAACATGAGATTTCAAAAAATTAATAATCGACGTTTGTTTCAATTTCTCAATTTATTATAATTTGGCTTTGGTAACCTGATTTCTAAAGGGTAAATTTTTTCTTTGGGAGCTAAAGTGAATATAAATAATACCAACTGTGCATTTTAGTCATATTAATTATAATTGGCATCGGGGGGAGGTGATTTTTTATTTATTTTAATTATTATTTTTTAAATTTTATTTTATTGTTTACATTTTATTTCATTTAATTTTTTAGTTTGCGTGTGTGTGTGTGATATGTCATCGGCACAGAACTTTTCAAATAAAGTAATAATAACAATAATAATTAAAAATAAATAAGTAAGTAAATAAAAATATTCAAAAAATAAATAAATAAACAAAAAAACAAGAGCTATAAAAAAGGAAAAGACGGTTGAGATTTATTTTTTTTGGTAGTGGGGGGGGGGGGAGGATTGCCATATTGAACTTGGGGGGGGGGGAGAACCCCTGATTGGCATGCATTCTCACTAAAAAAATGAAAATTTCCATTATCTGGCCAGGTCCGCTATTTCAGAGGATAGGGGAAACTGAAAAGTAACTAAAAATCTTTTTACTAAATTAGAGGGATTATCGTCCCCTCTTGCTCCCCCTTTAAAATTTAGGAACCGAATTTCAGAAATGTTTTTAAAGTGGTGAAAATATTTTTTATTTTGAATGCAATTTAAATTTTGGAGCTTAGGAAAGCCTATGCTAAAGCGAAAGATGTGATGTTATGTAGCAACTTTATTCAGTACATATACAAGGCAGCAGGGATCCGAACGCACCCCCCCCCCCCCAGGACTGATGGAATTAGCTCTCCTATAAAATTATCCTCCTTCAAAATTACAATGGCGGAATTGGCACCATGAGTGCCCCTTCATATGCACTTCTAACACTAGTTATCTGAAGAAAAAAAAACATCAATAACACAAAGTCAATCATTATTTGAATTTTTGTATTCAAAATTAAAAATGAAAGAATATATTGTACTCTCTAATATCCCAACTATCCAATATTTAGGGGTAAATTTCATCCCGTTAAAGCTGTTTGTTGCCGATAAAAAAACATGTGTTCAATACATTTAAGTGTTTTACCGAAGGATGTGTAAAGTTTTATATTTATTAAAATCGGTGATTCACAGGATCATGGTTTCTCGCCAGTATGATTTCTCAAATGTTTCTTTAAGCTGAAAGCACTAGAATATGCCTTTGAGCATTGTTTACAAGAAAATGTTCTTTGGCCAGTATAGATTCTCCGGTGTCTTTTCAGGTGTCCTAGTCAGGAATACTCCTTAAAACAAATTTTATATGATTTCTCTCCAGTATGAATTTCTCACATGATTTTTTTAATTTGAAGCTTGCGAAAATACTCTTGAGCAATATGCGCAGGATCATGGTTTCTAGCCAGCATGATTTCTCAGATGTTTCTTGAAGCTTGAAGCACTAGCATATGCCTTTGAGCATTGTTCACAGGAAAATGGTTTTTCGCCAGTATGGGTCCTCCGGTGTCTTTTCAGGTGTCCTAGTTCAGAAAACTCCTTAGAACAAATTTCACACTTATATGGTTTTTCGCCAGTATGAATTCTTACATGATTTTTTAGCTTTGAACCATCTGCAAATACCTTTGAGCAATGTTCACAGGCGAAGGGTTTCTCGCCAGTATGGATTCTCAGATGCTTCTTTAAATTTGAAGCGCTAAAAAATGCCTTTGAGCATTGTTCACAGGAAAATGTTCTTTCACCAGTATGGGTTTTCCGGTGTCTTTCCAGGGGCCGTATTTCAGGAAACTCCTTAAAACAAATTTCACACTTATATGGTTTTTCGCCAATATGAATTCTCACATGATCTTTTAAATATAAAGCTTTAGAAAATACCATTGAGCAATGTTCACAGGCGAAGGGTTTCTCGACAGTGTGCGTTCTCAGATGCCTCTTTAAATTTGAAGCGCTAAAAAATGCCTTTGAGCATTGTTCACAGGAAAATGTTCGTTCGCGAGTATGGGTCATCCAATGTCTTTTCATGTGTCCTATTTCAGAAAACTCCCTAGAACAAATTTCACACTTATATGGTTTCTCGCCAGTATGAATTCTTACATGCTTTTTTAGATTCGAACCATCAGCAAATGCCATTGAGCAATGTTCACAAGTGAATGGTTTCTCGCCAGTATGAGTTCTCAGATGATTCTTTAAATTCAAAGCGTTGGTAAATACCTTTGAGCACTGTTCACAGGAAAATGGTTTTTCGCCAGTATGAGTCCTCCGGTGCCCTTTCAAGTGTCCCATTTGAGTAAACTCCTTAGAGCAAAATTCACACTTATATGGTTTCTCTCCAGTATGAATTCTCACATGTAATTTTAAATTTGAAATTCGAGAAAATACTCTTGAGCAAAGTTCACAGGCGAATGGTTTCTCGCCAGTATGAAATTTTCCATGATCTTTTAAATTTGAAACTTTAGAAAATACCATTGAGCAATGTTCACAGGTGAAGGGTTTCTCGGCAGTATGGATGCTCACATGACGGTTTAAATGTGAAGCACTAGGGAATGTCCTCGGACAATGTTCATATGAGTTTGTTTCTTTACCATTATGGACTCCTTTTAAATGTCTCTTTAAGTCTGAAACAAAAGCAAATACTCCTGAACAGTGTTCACAGGAATAAAGTTCTGTAGAGCCATTATGGATCAGAGGATTATTCGCCATTGCTGAATGGTATGAAATTGTTCTTAATGGACTTTTATACAAAGATCTAAACAGTTCCCAAACGTTTAAAAAGGTTAGAAACCGTACAGTGTTTTTTCAATAAAAACCCTCATATTTTTTAACGCAAATTTTTTCATTTAAATAACAATAATCATTGTTGTTCCAAGTTTAACTCCTCAATGAAAGTTCAAAACGGGATTTGATCAACCATTAAGCAATCAAACTCTTTTAACTATAGCACCTTAGGATTTTCGACAAAAGTCAATTTTATTCCACCCAGACTATTTTCTTTTCAGTTTAACTCGATTCCAGTTACCATATTTCGCTTTGATAAGCCAATATTAATGAAGATCTTGTCACAAACCTTTTTTTTCTTAAGGTTTCAGAAGGGTTCATACACTTAATTCGTTGTAACTTAATCAAAAGTGTGTCAATTGTCAGCAATTTTCACTGCACACGATCAACAAACAACATTGAAAGGAATAAAAGCGTTGGTACTGATTACACTAAACACGGGAAAATGTTACGGAGATCAAATGAAACGTTTCTTTTCAGATAGCAACTTTGCCTTTTTTTGATAAGCAGCTTTATGATTAAGACTAGTTGATTGAAATATTTATGTTCAAGCAGATCACTTTTGCTGGCAAGAGAGTTATAGAATCGGATGAACATTTTAGATTTTATTCTTCTGTCATTATATGCAAGATGTAGACCATAAAATAAAATGACGTTCGTCAAACGAGTTCGTCAATGCAGGCGTCACTATTTTCTTTTATAACTGATAAACACTTACTTGCTCTGGTTAAACAAGGTTTTGTTCAAGGATATTAAGATGAATCGATATTTTCTTATGCAAGAACTATTACTACATGAATTTGACCGCATGCAAAGGTTTGAGACACTTGCTGGCAACATTACGAAAAATGAGTAAATTCTTGTAGTAGACTACCCTTTATATAACATACACTACAATCTTCTGTTGTGGTTGCCTGGATTGGCTAAGGAATGAATACTATAGTAATTGCTAAGCCTTAATCTTAAAGTCTCATTGCATTTCTTCGTAAACTCATTTTGACGTAATTCCTTAGATGAAAGTAAAAACAAAGGTGTTTGTTCATGTAGGGCACGTCAAAGTCTGGCATCACACTTGTTGCACTCCAACAGCATGCAAATTTATAACTGAAAAGAACGAAAAGAATAAAAGAATGTTAAACTATAATCTCGTACAAGGCATGCAAAACATTTGGAATCGCACACCGAAAGCAGAATTATTTTGATGGCAAGAAAAGACAATGTACTTAAAAACTAAAATAACATTTTCCATCTAAGGGTGTACACACACCATATCGCGAAATCTATACAAGTACAACAGCAATTAAAGTGGTTTGTTCGTATATTCGTTAAAAAACTAGTTTATGGCGGATCTTGGCCAAATCTCGCACAAAGGTACATTGGCAACCTGGAAGGGTAATGTGGGGGAGGGGATTCGAAACTCAAAAAATTCGAAACCATTAGATCTTTAAGTTTTAGACTGAAAACTGGTATAAAATGGGATCGTTTCCGGAATTTTAAAGGTATTTTTTCTGAAAGAGAGTGTTTAAAAGCATAGGATTTGACCACTTTTTAAATAATTTGACTAAGTTTAATATTTTTTAAAAACTATTTTAATCGGTGCGCAGATTCACAATTTCCTTTTCTACGCTTCTGCACATGACATCACAAGTGATGAAATGCCATTCACTGATGCCATTAGCGCAGAGCGCAATATTTAATTCGCTTCTGAATTAGCATAACCTGGAAACGCGGTAGACAGCAAGCGTAAACATTCAGAGCGCCAGTGGAGTACGCGCCAAAATTCATCACTTGTGACATCATAAAGTACACGCCTTATTTAAAAAATCGGACAGCTTTAAAAATTAATTAAAATTTAAACGTTTTGAAAATAAAAGATTTTTTACGATCCATGATATTTTTTTTTTTTTTTTTGCTCATTCTATCAATTTCAGTGACTAAAAGTAGCACTTTTGACTCAAGGAAACAACCCTAATGCGCTTTCTATACAAAGAAGTTACCGTATCGTTTCAAAGTTTGGTACTGTTCGAAAACCCTTAAAAATACCCCATTCGAAGTTTTCCCCCTGAGTCTGAGTTACGGAGATCGAAGTGTTTAAATAAACTGGAGTTGCCTGAAAAATTACGAGATTAAGTCTTCTAATGTGCTCGTACGTCCGTATACAGAATGAATGTTTGAGTCTGTTGAGAGAATGCAGTTTTTAATCGCTCGTTTTTTGTTGCATTTTAAAATTTATTATATGACTGTTCACTCATCACTGAAAACATCAAACACGGTTACATGAGCCCAAATATAATTTAAACAAGAAGTTCCGTCTAGAACTAGACGAGCCTACTTTCCCGTATACCCATACTACTTTCTAGTACCTGATCAATATTCTCAAAAATAGCTAAAATCGCAAATTTTTTCAATCATATTTTTTTTTAATATTTTAAGCTGATTTCTAGGAATAAAATATTCCTTACTTTTCTTCAAAAAAAAACGTACAAAATAGCAGCACCTTTTAAACAAAGCAGCTAATACACTTTCCATTAAAAATTTTTTTTAACAGCTTTCAAAACAAAAAAATAATAAGTTCATTAAAATAAATACATCATATAAAAAAAATCGTTTCTTTTTCCCCTGTTGCCAAAAATAATTTTTTAAACAAATTAATGCACTTACCAAAATAAAAAAAAAACAATAAAATGTCAACTTAAAGAAATAATTTTCATTGTCAAAAAAAAAAAATCGTCTGCGCATATTTTTCGAGTTTATTCACCGAAAACTAAATACCTAAATTAAAACTTTAGCGTGAAAATAAAAACAAATCATATCAACAATAATTATTTCACAGTTAAAACCACAGCAGCGGAGTCGGAGTCAATCTCATTTTGGGATAAAAGAGTCGGAGTCGAATATCCAAGAATCGGAGTCAGTCATTTGTCCTCCGTGTATAAATGTTTGCCAAAGCTACGAAGTCAGAGTCGAAGTCGGGGAGTCGGAGTCCGATTAATTGTCGGGAACAGGAGTCAGAGTCGGTGTCAGGTGCCAATAAATTCTCGGAGTCGGAGTCGGGAGTAGGTCGTCAAGAGTTATTTCCAACAAAGTTTGTTTGAAGTAAATCCGCCTTTAAGTTCGGAATCTATATTGACTTTCAGTTTCCCCTTAGGCGCTAATTTAAGAGATTTGAACTATTCAAAATTGAACGAAAACTTGTTCAAATCAAAAAGATATTCTCGATACATGTTTTTTATCAAAAGTTTTTCCCTACAAAGTTTGTTTGAAGCCACTTCGCTTCTAAGTTCAAGATTTATTTTTGATCTGAATTTCCCCGTAGGCGCTAATGTTAAGTTTTTTTTGAACTGTTCAAAATTGAACTAAAAATTGTTCAAATCAAAAAATGAATTATGGGAATGAGATGTCCTCGCCGAGATCTTTCTAACAAAAAAAAATGTGTTCGAATCGGACTATTCATTCAAAAGTTATTAGGGGGGGACAGACAGACAGACCGACGGACATTTTTCCCCATCTCAATACCCTACTTTCCAATTTTTAATTTTTCAATATTTATCTAACTATTTTATTTAATTTTGACTTTTTTTTTTTTGTTTTTCGGGATATTTTTAAGATGTATTAAGCCTTCTTTCATGCTTTTTTCTTCTTTCTCTGGTTTTTACTGGGAAAGTAGGCTAAAAATAGATATAAATGACATATTTGTAGCACTACCGCAAAAGTGGAAATTTATGAATTTAAATATGTTTGAGTAAAATCTCTCAGTTGGTCCTGTCACTTTAAATTTTTCTATTGCATGAAGAGGGGGGAGGGAAAAGGATATTAGCTGAACAAAAATCGGGGCGTTTTGGCAAAAGCTTAAAAAAAAAAAAAAAAAAAAAAAAACGGACAATGAATTAGACTTAGCAGGCTTAGAGCAATTACAATTACGGGCAATCAATCGTAATCGACTGCATTTGTATGTAATCACAACTATAATCGTTAGCTAAATGCTTAAAATACTTGTTATCGTAATCGTCATCAAAATCATTAAAATCTGATGCAATCAAAACCGTAATCAGCCAATTTGTAATGTTAATTTCCCGCATAAATTAGGATTACAACTCTTGCAAAAATTGTTTACGTACCGAAAATCGAAGTTGGAGGGAGGACAGGGTAGTTCTGTACACTAAAGATCGGTGCAGTCGTGGAAGATCCTTATCTTTGGCGGAAAGAATAAATTAGGCAATGTATGAAGTTTAAAAATTTTTCGTTCAAAAGATCGGACCGCTAATCGGTCGGAGTTGGCTTCGCTCACTGATCGGCTGGGTTACAGTAACGTGGTGGCTTGGCGACTTCGGCTATAAACAATAGAGTTGTGTGATCATTTGTTTACATTTTAAGATCCTTGGACATATATTCAGTGTTCAGGACCGACTCTTCACATCCGCCTTGACCCTAAATTATTTTATTACAGAATGTCACAGCAAAAACACGGGGGTTGTGCGAATTTCAGCAAGAATTTTACAATACATACTGGTTTCATTCCTACATGTGATTGTCTAACTCTCATCAAATAATTTTTAGAGGAAAAGTGGAACTTCAAATCCAGTTAATTCGCTGTTTCGTACGCAATAAAACATTTTTGTTTGTTTTGATTTATCTGTGTCCACCCCTTAAACACAGTGTCCCTTTAAGGAGGTTCTATATGTATGCTGTATATATATATATATATATATATATATATATATATATATATATATATATATATATATATATATATATATATATATATATATATATATGTATCTTCTGTGCGGAAGTTTGTCACCATAAGGCTTTTAAACGGCTGGACCGATTTTGATCAAATGTTTTGTGTGTAATTAAGTTGTGGCAAGCATGGTTTCGAAGCGCGATGGATCGAACCGGAATTGTTTTTGTTAATTAATTAATTAATTTAAACATTGGACGGTTATGTCTCCCAAATGATTAATATTTATTTCAACCTATTGTTGAGCGAGAACTGAAATAAATATTTAACCCGTTGTCAAAGGAAAATAAGAAAGCCAGCTCTGCTTTTTGTTTCTGTAATGAAATTTCCTACTAAAGTAAAGTACTGTGATATGTCAATTGAGAATAGATAAAACGTAGAGAGAGAGAGAGAGAGAGAGATTCATTTCTTAAAAGCAACGATTTTAGTTCCCGTGATATATTTTAAAGTAAAGTACTGGAAGGTTCGCGCAAAACGTGTGTTCTGTCGTTGTAGTTGAAAAATATGACCGGATCGGTGCTTTAGGTTTTCCTAACCAAATGATCAGAAAGTACCGTACCAAGCAAAATTTGTTTCTCGGCTGAAATCCATCTGAGTTTTGGCATCAATGTCAAGAATACTTTAAGGATTATCTAACTAATCAGTACATTATTAAAACAAAAGATGACGGAATTTAAAAACGAAATAAATTTTATTTTCGTTCATATAAATTACAACAGGGTAGTTCTGTACACAAAAGATGAGTGCAGTCGTGGAAGATCCTTATCTTTGGTGGAAAGAATAAATTAGGCAATGTATGAAGTTTAAAAAGTTTTCGTTCAAAAGATCGGACCGCTAATCGGTCGGAGTTGGTTTCGCTCACTGATCGGCTGAGTTACAGTAACGTGGTGGCTTGGCGACTTCGGCTATAAACAATAGAGTTGCGTGATCATTTTTTTACATTTTAAAGCTACTGTTAATGTAATTTATTGTATTTTTTGTTTATTTGGCGAAATATTTCAAATTGCAAAGAATTGTTTTTCGTTTTTAAAGAGTGTTTAGTCATTTTAGCGCCGAGTAGTTCTCGCTGATTCTATCTATTACATAATGATAACATACAATCTATTACAAATGATACAAATGGTGTTTTTACTTCAAGGTCATGCGCCATCTCTCCGTGGTCAAGCTTTACCTATTTTCTGCTCCATGCCAGGTGATAGTTCAGGTAAACAAAGTCACATGACATTTGGCGACATCGTTGGCTGCTTGGCACTGGGAAAGTAACATGCGTTTGCAACATTTTTACGCGTATGTGCGTAATCCGTTTGTAATAATGAACGATCCTTTTTACTTTATTTCACAAAGTAAAAGAAGTATTGTATTCGCGAAAAAAAATTTCATCCAAAAATTAGCCTTAATTTCCACTTTGCTCGCCCCCGAATGAACATTGATTTTTTTTTCAACCCGACCACACGTGGATATATGCCTAAGAACGTATAAACACCCGAAATTTCCATTTTGACGATTCCTAAATTAATTACAACGAGTTTTCTCGTGTCGTCTGTATGTACTTATGTATCTCGCATAACTCAAAAACGGTATGTCCTAGAAAGTTAAAATTTGGTACGTAGATTCCTGGTGGGGTCTAGTTGTGCACCTCTCCTTTTGGTTGCATTCGGATGTTTCAAAGGGGGTCTTTTACACTTTTGTGGGGGGAAATCATTGTTAATTTTAATGCAAACTCAAGTGTGTTATAATTCGGCAAACACTTGGCGATACATCGCCAAGCTTTTGGTCGCCAAGTTTTTTCACTAACTTGGCGATACATTTGGCGGTTTTCTCTATTATTTTATTTCTGGTTTCATTTTGGCCACTTATTGGCGATATTTAGACAGTTAACCAATGAATCACATTAAAATGTCTAATATTGGGAAAATTAATCTGTATAAAACGTTTTTTTTTTTTTTTTTTTTGTTCAAGTTCGCAACAAACTTGGGGTAAAAATATTTAAAGTTTCTTTGCTTATTCCAAGGCACTGTTATCATTAAATTGGCGTAAAAGGAAGTCATGTGATGCACACATCAGCTCGTTTAGTTTATACGTGACATTGTTTGCATATACTGTTATCATTTTAGCTATAGATTAAATGCAAGCGAGTGTTACTGATCTTGTTAAGCTGTTGCATACACTAGTAACGGTTTTTACCTATTTTGCGATTATCCGAGAATTTGCTAATCCGTGGATACCGTGCCACCCTATTCTGCGGAAAATCAGGAGTTTGCTGTACTTCCACCATCAATTCTGGTGAAGCAGAGTTTTTTTTTTTTTTTTTTTCTTCATGCTTGTTTTTTAAGGAGACCTGGATGCAGCTCAAATAACAAAAATCCACGAAAAAAAAATCAGTTTTTCAATTCTTTGCTTGAAATGCTGTTTGAAACTTAACTATAGCTCAGAAAAACGAACAATATCTTACTACTATTATATATGCGAAAGTTTGTCTGGATGTATGGATGTTTGTTACTCTTTCACGCAAAAACTACTGAACGGATTTTGATGAAACTTTACAATAATATAGCTTATGCCTCAGAATAACACATAGGGTAGTTTTCGTCCCGTCATGGTGGGCAAAACCCCCTTAGGGGGCAATATAACACAATTTTGGTATAAATTCTCTAATATGGGGATGAAAAAATACTTGCACATATTTACATTATATGTCCATCGAAAGCTCTGATTTTTCTGCAGAAGATGGTACCTGTTCGAAATTTCTTAGTAGAATAAAAAACGAGTTATGAGTTTTTTAGTTCCATGTTCGAAGGCTTTCCTCAACTCAATACAGTATTTAGTGTATCATCTCAACTTCCTGTCGATAGCGACAGTTGTTGTATTATTGACTATTTTTGCTTTTCGTGACCGTTCAAGGCTTTTCTCAAGTCAAATCTTGCACAAAGCAGGATTATTTTAAAAAATTTGTACTTCAATTCGGAACTCCAGCGCTCGAATACGCTACCTTGCGGTGATTTACAAAACTGCAAATGAAACTAAAACATTGCACGTTGAATTCCACGTGTGTCTGTTGACGTAAACACAGGCAGTTTGTTCTGAGTATTTATTAACGCAATCGATGTGTCTTAGTTTGCTTTCAGCAACAGAAATTAATTCGTCCCTTAGTAGTATTCTCGAGCTTCTCAAAATAATGTTAGTTTTCATTATTTCCTTAATAATTGGTGAAAGCGAAAATTCTGGATTAACAAACTTGGATAACGTTATAAAAAAAAATATTCTTTTGTATGAATTTGTAAGAATATGGGGTTTTTTTTAATCTTAAATTAATTAAACTTACCATATTTTACAGCAGCATTTAGTTGGAATGGACAGTATGCAAAATATTTTCTTGAATATATTATCGCAGAACAAAATGAATAACCGAGAAAGAAATTACTTTATTCCTATTATTCTCAGCTGAAAGGTTTCGCCAAATTTGTTTAGGGTTATAGTTTTAGTATTGTGCGAGCAAAGTAGCCTTGGCGAGATTTCGCGTTTTTAGTTAAACCATTTTTAATTTTTATCATGAGTGGAATAAAATGGTAGTAAGATTACAGAATTCGATAAGTGAAAGGAAATAATGGTCAATCAACTGAAAAGAAAACTACCACCATATATCCGTAAGAATTCTGTAGATGATTTGCATAACTTGACATAATTAAATCGTAACTCAGAAATTAGAAAAATCGAAACAGAAAAATTTTAAATTAACCAATTCGGGAATTCGAGAGAAATAACTCAGCAACAAATGCAAAACAATAAACGCTAGCCAAGCAAGGCAAAGAAGTATCATCTTCTTTCGATAATAATTTGTAATGTCATATTGAATTTTCTAGCATTAATTGTTGTTCTTGTCAGGCCACAATTATTATTTAGTTTTATCAAGAATTGATAAATATCGAATTCATCATCGTGGAAATAGCTGCTTAGAACTACGAACTACGTAGTTTGCATTAATCTTTGAAGTTTAGTAATGCTTCTTGAATTCTCATTTCTTTCTACGTGGGCCAGAATATCCACAAGACTTTGAAAATTAATTTAAAAAGAATAAAGCGAAAAAATCTTAGGTACGAACAAAAATCACAACACTTTTAGCATTTTCTTCGTTACCATGTGCGTTTGTTTTAGTTTTTAAGTCCGCCATTAGACAGTGACTTCAGTGCCCCCTATAGTTCGTTGGAGTTGCGAATAGCAATATACAGAAAGTTTTAGACTATGTCCGAAAAAAAAAAAGTTAAATCTTTTTAAACAAGTGAAGTTTTGGAAATTCCTCAAATTTGTATATGTTTAAGTATCGTTTTTTTCATTTCTAAAAGAGTACTATTTTGTGCTTCATACTTATTGCCATTTTACTTTTATGGGTTAGAAAGGAGCTCTATTTTTAATCACGTCAAAGCGGTGTGTTTTGAGCTATTTCAGTTACAGCAGAGAACGAATAAAAGTAGCGATTGTTTCTCATAATTATTACAGACCCAGGCAACGCCGGGCATTTTTGCTACGTACAATTATCTGGTAACTAAATAAAGTTATGAAATAGAATCGGCCCCTCTACCCCCAGTTACCGTCGAATAAAGATTTATTTTTCGCCAGGAACGGCCAAATACATGCAAACATTTTCTTTATAGCGTCTTCTGTTCGGAATTAAAAATCATATCTCTACATAGTATAAAATGAAGTCTCCAAAAAGTGTCTGTGTGTTTGAACTCGCAAAACTCGAGAACTACCCGGCCGATTTCACTGAAATTTTTACAGTTTGTTCCTTTAAGTCCTGAGAAGGTTTGCAGACCTGTTCGAAAAAAAAACTCGATAAATAGTCCTTTTTTTTATTCCAATTTAGGCCCAATTTCCACGTAAATTCTCGAATATGGGGGTGAAAAATTGCTTGCACATATTAATATTGCATATCGTTAGAAAGGGTAGAATTTTCCGTGTTCTAAGCAATTTGTTCCAATGCTTTAACTTTATTACGGCGGGAGTTATTGGCGCCTTTAGCTCGAATTTTTTTAGGCTTAGCTGAAATTTAGGCACTACTTTCTTCAATAAATCTCTCAATAAAAAGTGAAGGAATGGTCCCACAGTTTTCATTTTGACCTTGTTGTAAAGAGCGACATTTTTTACTCCAGATCCATCTCGACCTATGGTCGAAAAAATAAACTTCTAACTCCAAAGGGAAAAAAGTTACAAGCCTTTTTCATCAAATTCAAAAAATCGCATTTCTATTCAAATTGTTGACCATTTTCTTTCGCATTTTAATTCCTTAAACTTATTTTATTTTGTGTTTCCATGGTTACGCTTTTTAAATCCATCTTTCTCGATTTAATTTCTTAAAAATTTTTTAATATCTGTCGTCATTGTTTGGAAGGGAAATTTTGCATGATGTTTTTTTTTAATTTATTTATTTAAGCCTGATCGTTGAATATATGTCACTTGACACAATTTGTATTTTCAAGGTGGACCGGGCAAAGCCGGGCAACGCAGCTAGTCTTATGAATATAGATTAACCAAACATTTTCGCAGTTTCATAAACTTGGCAAGTCTCTGGCGAATGTATGGTACTATGGTCCTTCGGCGATTAATAATGGATTTGGATTTATTTTTTTTTACATTTTAACGCTGCTTTTAATTGTAAAAATATAAAATGAAACTAAACAAAATGACATTTTAAAAACTTATTTGATAGGAAGAGTTATGATAACGTGTTCGGGACGAGTGTTCAAAAATTTGGGCGCTACAGCTATTACAAAAGTTCTATTAAAATGTAAAAATTCCGCCAAATTAATTTTGGTAAAAAGATCATTAAGTACTATGAAATATTGAAATTAAAATTAATCCGCCAAATTAGTGAAGCAACATTCTTAAATAACATTAAAACTACTATTAAAATGTAAATTAATCCACAAAATTCTTTTTTTATTTCCTATCTTACCAGGCGACTACGTTAGTGCATTGGCGAATTATTTAAAATTTTTATGAAACTTTTCATTTTCTTTTTTCTTTTTCCTGTGTGTATTTTTAAGGGTTAATGATGCTAATTAGGATTTTGTGGAATTAATGTCTCTATTTTAATGGCAACAATGGAGAATATTGTTCTTGCTTTCTTTCTTTTATTTTTTTATTTGTTTTTTTATCCTATCGGACCTGTACTGATGAAGATTTTTGGAAATAATTATACCTGAGATCATCAGAGGGAAATGTTATTTGAAAACGCTGATAGAGACCATTCTAATAGAGACTTTTGGGGATTTTTCTCTTTGCGAAATGAGAAGTTTTTTGTACTATTTCCTCATTTGAATGGGAACTTTTTTAAAAAAAAAACTGTTGTCCTTACTCTGATTTTAATGGTATTTTCACTCTGAACTTTTTGGTAGTGTAATTAGGATCGTTTACGTTATTTAGAAACAGTTGATTTCCTTCTAATGGTGATTTTAAAGGTTTGATGTTCTCACTCTAAAGAGGCATTATTAGAATTAGGATTTGTAGTGATTGTTGACCATATTTTGCGACGATATCTCCGGTAAGAAGCTATACATTACAGATTACACAATAATTTAGATAGCCGATGTAGCGCTGGATATTATTTGACGGAGATCGGGATTATAAGGAAACTGTTTCACTTTATTTAAGAATAATTGACCTCACTCGAATAGAATTTTTTGAGAATTACCCAAACTAACTTCTTTAGAACTCCTGAACGTTTTCGTGATTTATTTTGTGTGATTTTTTGGGTGTCTTTCCAGTTTCACCGACATTTCATTTACTCCCCTTCCCCCTAATTTTCAGTTTTAATCATACCTTTTGATACATTTCAAGGGGCAGGCCATTTTAAATGTCGGTGAAACTGGGGAGAAACCATTTTTTGGTAACTATTTGACCTCTGCCTGTGTTGACCGGTAACTTGAATCGATTGAAAAAAAAACTACATCAACGTGAGCGAAGCCGCGGGTAAAAGTTAGTAATATCAATATTATTATAGTAAAAATATTTTTCAATACGGCAACTGCAGTTTCTCTAATTGTTTTGTATTCTTTGAACAGTTTCTTAGTTTGAGTTTTTTCACAAAATAATAATGTTAAAACTTCAAAAACTATCCATCAATGAACTTGAAACTGTGTTTGACAGTTTAATATAATACGCTTAAGAGAGTTAGGAACGGATTTTGCTGTATCTTGAAAGAATACAATAATTAAAATAAAGTGGCAGAAATCATGTTTTTTTTTTCTTCCGCATTTTAACATGGAAGCAAACTTTTCATTTATTTATTTTTTCTTCAAAAACTCTTAATTAGAAAAACACACTCCTGAAGTTGTTATGTTTACTCATTATACTACAAGTATAATGAGTGTAATTTGGTAAAAACTGTAGCTAAATTTAAAAAAAAGGCGAAGGGAGTTTTAAAATCGCGAACATATGTAAAACATTTTAAATACAAAAGATTAGTCTAAAGATAAAGCTTGAGCACAGAGAGATGGCAGATAAGCTTGAAGCGGAAACATCATTTAAGGCAGTGAGAGCAAAATGATGTAGGTGGCAAAATTTAAAATTTGGAGACAACCAGTACAAATAATAGGTGAACCACTCCTCTGTTTTGGGGCAAGCTATAGTACTAGCAGCCCTAGTAGTTACAGAAAGATTTAGAAAAACTTTTCAATGAAAGCCTACCTAGGACCGGAATTTTAAACGTGTTTTATTCAAAACTGGAAAATGTCTTCTTACAACCCTTTGCTTTTCCCTGCCTCAATTAATAAATTCTATTTAATTTAATATTGATTTTCATGCAAAAATTGAGTTTCTTAATAATATGAAGCTTAAATACCTTTGATAGTAGAAACATGACAAACGTAAATTTTTTTAAATATCTACGATTAGTCAAAGGTAAACCTTGACCACGCAGAGATAGCGGATGACGTTGAAGAGGATACTTGCAATAGGTTGCTTGTTACTATTTTGTAATAGATAGGATCAGCGAAAACGCGTCTCTTACTGCTCGGAACTTTCTGGCTCTATCCATTATAAATGAGTTTTTAGTAACTTAGTTTGTTTTAGTTGACTAGTTAGTTTCCGCTTCAAGGTCATCCACCATCTTTCCGTGGCAAGGGCGGATCCAAAAAATGTTCAAGGAGGGGTGATTGCTTTTATTCTTTGGAACTTCAATTTCTAAAAACTTTCGAAGGAGTGTACTAAACCTCATAGCTTACCCTTATGTAATCAAAAGTATGCTATTGTTGAATTCTTTCGAAAAATATCTAGGGTGAACCTTTGAACCTAGCCTAAAATCATCTAAAATTTATTGAGATTTTGAACCTTTAATTTTGAAAAAAAATCCTGTAGAAAGTTCTGGTCTCTATCCCCAGTGTAACAAGAGATGGGCTACGATTGCGTTTTCAAGGTTTCAATTCCAGGGAAGAGCTCCTTTTCTTCTAACAGCAAGGAATATTTTCATGTAAAATTGCATTTTTGAAACTTTAATATCGAAAATACACGCGAAGAAAGTTTCTGTCTCTCGGCCCAAGAAGGCGGTGATCGCGTACCCTCCCTTGTATTCGTCCTTGCTCTGTGGTCAAGCTTTACCAAACTTTTTCTTAAAACAAATTTCGCGAGATTGACAGTTATGTGATGGTATGGACTTTTTGATGTCTTTTAAGGCAACCTTTTCTATGAAAAGCTTTTGGACAAAAGTCGCAGATATGACTTGTTAAAACGCTACCGCCGTTGACCGGCATTTTAGCCGGTGTGAGTCCGAAATGTAATTTGAAATCACTTTCTTCGTAAAAAGCCATTGAGCAAAATTCACACGTATAAAGTTTCTCACCATTGTGGAGTTTTAAGTGTCTAATAAAGTTCCCCTTTTTAAAGAAATTTTTCAAGCAGAATTCGCAAGATTACCGTTTTAGGCATGTGTGGTTTCTCAAATGTTTTTTGAGATTATGCGACTCTAAACGTTTTTGAACAATTTTCGCAGGAATGTGGCTTGCTGTCCGCATGAGTTTCCAAATGTCTTGCCAGATAACGTTCTTGAGAGAACGTCCTTGAACACAATGTACAAGAAAATACTTTTTGGCCTGTGTGGATCCGAACGTGAATTTTAAGCTTTGTTTTGCTGGAAAAGGATTTTGAGCAGATTTCGCAAGTAGGTGGATCTGCGTGGACTCTTCCATGTTGATCAAGGCCCTTCCTCGAAGGAAAGGATCTTTGACAAACCTCGCAAGAGTAAGCTTCTTCACATGTTTGAGCTCTCATATGTCCGTCCAGAATTTTCTGGGACGAGAAGCTTTTCGAACAAATTGGACAAGCATAAGGTATCTCGCCACTGTGCATTCTCAAGTGGGTAACCAGATTACCCCTCGAAGAAAAGGCTTTGGGACAAGCCCCGCAGGAAAAAGGTTTTTCAGCTGTGTGGATCCTCATATGTTCGTTGAGATACTCTTTCCGAAAAAATGCTTTGAAACAGAATTCGCAAGCATGAGGTTTTTTGCCTGTATGAGCTTGCAAATGCCTAATTAGAGCACTTTTGGCAGAATAGTTTTTGGGACAAATGTCACAGGCATATGGTCTTTCATGATTATTAGTATTTAAATGCTGTTCGGGATTGAAAAGTTGGGACCGTTTTGAGGGATAATCGCAAGAATTCCCTTTTCCGTCCTTGATGAGTACTTGGGTTGGCAATAAGTTACTGGGGTCAGAAACAGTTCTTGAAATTAAACAAGGTAGTCTAGTCTTACAACAAACAACTGATCTTACAATATGGCTTTCCATCTTTGGATGTTTAATATCTTGAAAAAAGGAATTCGAACAGAAAATGAACCTTTACTAAAACAATATGGTCAACATGTATTTGGCAGTGACTGCAGGAATTCCATTCGTCATCATTAAAGTGTACTTTGATCGATATGAGTCTAACGATGGTTAAGAACTTGTTTTATAATTTGGCAAGGCGCTGGACTAAAGATATGTTTTTCCATCTCTGCATGTTCTGTCACAATATAACTTAAACAAACAATAAAAAATAGTAGTTTTTTACTGAAACAACACGGCCAACATGATCTTTAGCTATAACTGCTACAGTTCCAGACTTCGTCACAGGGTGGGTGACAAAGTTTATAGAGTCGGAAACAGCTTTAAAAAATCAGGCAAGACCATTGCTTTCCATCAGTCAATGTTCTAAGCTTTAATAAAACATTTTGTATATTGCAGTGCAGAAAACGGCCTTTCACTTGAAGGGTTTTATCTGTGAGTTTATGAAGATTTAATGAAAACTGTTAAGCAGAGAGTACACGAATTTGTTGCTTTGCAATCACGGATCTTTAAGTACTGTTTCACACTCTGAGGAAATGTGGTTAAGATGATTGCAACACTAAATCCTGTTTCACAATTAAGTAAAACTGCCGTCTTTATATACACACAAAAAACCACTGAAATTCTATACTTATGGAATTTGATGCAATGGAAATTGATTATATGCAATCAAATAATTTGATGTGTCGGTCCGGCGTCCGGTACTACGGCTGATACAGAAATGGTTCAGTTGTGTTCCTTGCCTGATTTTCTCTGATTTAAATATATTTTTTATAACACACACTATTTTTTTAAAAAAATCAGTTTTTACGTTCTGATGTCTCTTCATACATTTCTCAAATTCTGAAGCTTTTACTTTAATTACACAACGAGTTGACACAACGCGATTAAACATAGTAAGGTGGCGTTGAAGCTTTTTCTGACTTTGAACTACATTAAATTTAGTTTGAGTTTTCTTGAAACAAAAAATGGCATCTGTTTTTTAATGAACAAAATTATTAGTACGCTGACGCACAAACATAGTTCAGTCTTCAAAACTTTCAAAAACATGAATCTGCCATTTTATAGCTGTAGATGTGACACCTAAAAATAAATAAACACACTTAAGTAGAAGTAATCTAGAAGACGATGGTGTGTGTAGTTAACTAACAGCCTTGAAATATAAATTTTATTTAAATATAAAATTGGTGCAAGATACTTCTTTAAGCATCATTAAATTTCAAATGATATAAAAATGTTTTAGCAACTAAGTTTTCTAAAATTACAAGGAGAAAAAATCCAAGTAGCTCTTTTTTTTAGATTCAATTATCATTATTTTTCAGTCTTTAAAACAGTCCAAAAAGCATATTTCAACCAAAACTTCAATAACTACATAATTTGCTTGATTACTTAAGATTTATTGAGATAGATTATGTACCATTGAAGCGATGCATAGTGTATATAAATTTTAACGCTGGAATATTCAAATGACAAGAGAAAAAAAAAGGAGTCCATGAACACTTAGAGTAGGCATAAAATTGTGCTTAAACCTGCACACTTTTTGCACCTCCGATAGTCGATGTAATCAGAGCAAGAAAAGAAAATGTATAAAATTATGAAAACAGAAAATATCCATGTAACTCGGTGCTCTTATAAAAAAAAAAAATTAATGCCAAATTATCACCTTTCAAAGAACTTTTTTAAATTTCAATATAATAAAAGAAGTTTCATGTATGAATGGTGGAAGAATCAATAAACATTAATTTTTATGAGTCTTCATTATTAAAATACATTGAGTATTTTCACACCGAGGCTTTTAATTAGTTTTTTCTTTGATAAAAAAAAATGTATTCCTAAATGCGTTAAACCAGGAGAAATAATGTCTCACTAAAATGGAAAACCTAATGATTTTCTTGAAACCTATTTGTCCTGTTCCTATATAATTGTTGTCAATGATACATTAGGTAAATAAATTACATGATTTGTAACTTTTTTTAAAACCTTTAAACAAAATATATATTGATGTTTTGATTTTTAAAGTTCTGTAATGCACATCAGACTTATGATTCATTTTACTTATATTTTTTTATTTATCGTAGATAGATGATTATGAGGAAATTAATTTGCAAGAATTTATTCTTGGTTACTTGTAATTAGTAATGTTTGAACTACCTATAACAGTAAATTATTTCATTGATTATTTATACTAAGGCCCATTTACGTATTGTATTTTTCATAATAGTAGGAGATTTTCTAACAATATTCAGCTATAGAAACCTCTACGTATGAGGAAATGAAATAAGAAGATTTTACTCTTACTTATTTAATTAATTAAAAAGAAATTAGGTACAAATATGAATATTAAACATTCCTTACCAATTAATTGATGAAATCTTCATGATTTTTCAAAAATAAAATTGTTTTTTAACAAATATTTTTCAAACCAAATAAACCCGGCTTAAACAAAAAAAAAAAAAAAAAAAAAAAAAAACCTGGTTTAAACCAAAACAAAAAAAAGTTTTTTTGGGGTCTTTTTTCAAAAAAAAAAAGTTTTTTAACCTTATAATGTACTATTTATAAATCTTAGAAATGTATTAAATAGTTGGAGAACTTGTCTTAATTTTAAAAGTAAGCTGAATGGATTCATTTACAGTATGAAATATATTATTTTCAGATATGTAAAATAGTTAATAACTACAAATTTTTGAAGATTTAAAAAAAAATCAAATAAATCTGATTTAAATCAAAAAAAATTCTATTTAAATTTAAAAAATCCAACTTTTTTGATTTAAAAAAAAAAAAAAATCCCGAACCCTGGTTTTCCATAAAACGTCCTCTTACATCCCTTTGCTTCTCCCTCCCTCGTTTGTGAGCCGCTAACAAACCAAAAACTGGATCACCCTGCGAAAATGACCGTTATTATTCATAACTTAATAATCCCCATTAAAAAAGTAACGTACGGCAAAATTACATAAACAAAATGATGAGATCAGTAACACTATTGATTGAAATCAAATTAAGGACTCATGCTACTTAGCCAGAGAATTTGTCCAGCACTCCCCAGAGGTATTGATTCACTTGAGAGCTTTGTGACCATGAAATACACATTTAAAGCGCTACAGTCACCATGAAGGAGCACAGAGGATCTTCGACTGGCTGGCATTGAACCCGGAACCCTTCGGTTATGAGTTCCACGCCCGACTGATCAGGCCACCACAGCCCTAAACCATTCCCACTGCTTAAGTACAAATAGTTTGGGAAAAAAAAAGTTTTAATAGCTTTAATATTGAAATTGAAGACTAAATGCTTTAACAATCTGTAATCCATCATTTCTTAAAAATATAATTTCTCCAAATTAAAAATTTTATTGGAGGAGCGTCACACTACGCACACAGAAACATTAGGAAAAGCCATGATAATGGCAATCTTATTTATTACAGGCCCCATTACCTAGAGCCACTATATAGATAGGCCGACGCATCAGCTTAAGTTTAACCATTTTGGATCGGATTTCTCATTGTACCACAGCAAAGTTTCGGATTTCGCCAAATTTTCCGAAAATAAAATTTTATTTAATAAACAATTCACGCGCCGCTAATAATTGCTCTTAGTGAACAATCACCAAACGCGATAACTTGGCAGAAAAGACAACCACTCAAACACGCGCTCCAATCCAAAAAGGCTAATCTTAAGCTGATGCGTCGGCTCGTATATATAGGGGCCTTACCATTACCAGATCATGCCGAGGGCCTTAGTGGCCTCATTGGTAAGGCATCGGACTCGTAACTGGAGGACCCGCCATGGATCCAATTCCCTCAAATTTTTCATCAAAAGTCATATTTATTTTTAGGCAAACAGGCTAATAACGTTACTGCAAGCTTTGAACATATGAGATCACTGCCATGAAATAGTTGAAAAAACACACATAACACATGGTTTCAGATGGAAGATTGCTCTGAAAAAACGTTAAGTGCATTAGAGATTGCCTATTATTCATTTGAAAATGCATAAAACTTCTCTCACAATAGTAATACCCCAATAAAGGAATCCAGTCTATCTTTTGAACTATGATGCGCTGAGAAGAAATATCTTACAGAACCAAGCAATAAAAGGTGAACACTGATTCCCATTTTTTAAATCTAAAAAAAATTGAAGTTCAATAATAAATATACAGTTGGCTCTCTGTTAAACGACTTTCAACGGACCACAAAAAATCGTCCTTAAATAGAATGCTTTTAAAACTATAGTGGACTATCTGGGACCTTGAAAAGTCGTCTTTAAATAGAGCGTCGTTAAACAGAGAGCCAACTGTATAATATAATTCTTGCCACAGGGGGATCAGCTGACAGTTTGACACTTCCCTGAATTCATCTTTGACCGGTTATTATATGTTTTTGCTCTCTTAAACCATGTCAAATTAGAAAGTAATGAGTTTTGTAACAAATAATTTATTAAATCATATTTATACATCTAACTTTATCAACAACAAGCAAAAATATCCGGCGTTGCCCGGGTCAGTAATAATTATGAGAAAAAATCGCTACTTTCGTTTGTTTTCTGTTTTAACTGAAAGAATTCAAAATACACAGCTTTGAGGGCTTAAAAATTGAGCTTCTTCCTAACTCATGAAACTACAATAACAATAAGTATCAAGAGCAAAATAGTACAGGGTGTCCGAGAAAGATCCGTACAACTTCAAAAATTTATTGAAAAAGAAACAATAGGGTTACAGCGAAACTAGTTAGTACATTACATAGAATAACTCAAAAAGTTTTTTTCTGCAGTACGTTTCTGATCATATGTGGTGCTACATGTCACGCAAAGGAATATTAAAGCATTTTAGTTATTTCAATGGCGAATCGCTTGAAGAAAGCTCAATGTGTTGCGTGGTACAGTAAAACCTGTAAAGTTGACCACCTGTCTATGTTGACCGCTTTTGTCAGGAACGGAATTAGTCCTATATTGTATAATGAAGGAAAACCTCTGTAACTTGACCACCTTTCTATCTTGACCACCTGTCTATCTTGACCACTAATGTACCCCAAATTTGGTTTGGAGTATTGTAAAAAACCCTTTGTAAGATGACCACTTGGTTTATTTTTTAAAACTTAATTTAGTAAATTATTTTATTTTATTATTATTTTTTTTACAGCTTTCCAAGAATATTTTTGATGCTAGAATAGTATTTTCCCAACTAAATAAAACAGCAGCACAACTAAACTTCCTTGTGAGTTTAACCACATGGGAAAACTACTAAGAACCCTTTTATTCTCCAAACTTGTTTTTCTTTTGTTTTTCTCTTTGAGATTGCCTTTTGTACTCTCTGTTCAATGAAAAAATGTGTCAGTAGAAAAGTACAAAGTATTTTTTCCCAGTTGCAATATTTTGTGGCAACACTGGAATTGTGCTTGAGTAAAAGTTACTTGCATAGCAGTATTTCTGGTGCAAGGGATTAAGAAATAGGACATTTTCATTTTCAACTGCCTTTTGAACTATGAGAGCACAGCTTGTTGCTCTTTGTGTTATAGTTTTACATAAAATGGCTTCAAAAAGAAAGTTAGTTGAACTTGAGATTGATAAGAAGTATGAAATATTAAAATTAATTGAAAAGGGAGAAATCCAGAGAAAATTAGCTGACACATATGGAATTTCCAAAACTAGTGTCTAATAAGTGTGCCAAACTTCAGTAAGGAGTTATTTTGTTGAAAAGTAGATCATCATGGTTATAAATGTAAATGTATATGAGAAAAAAAATAAGCGAAAAATTTGTTATTTTTGACTAGCTATGAATTTTTTAGGAACTATTAATATCAAATAACTTTTTATAAACAATGATTTTTTTTTATCAATTTACTGAAATTTTAAATTTACATGACACGTTATATGTCATTCTGAGAAAATAACTTCTAAAAATATTTGAATAACATTTTAAATTATTGTTTCAAAGTAATGTTAAGCAATGAAAGTGAGTTGAACGGAAATAGTAAGTGTCAATTAGTCAAAAAAAAAAAAAAATACATGGTGCAAAAAATGACAACAACAAAAAAAAAATCATTACCCCCCTTTATAAGTTGACCACCTGTCTAAGTTGACCACCAAAGTACTGCACCGCAAGTGGTCAACTTACACAGGTTTCACTGTATATCGAAACAAAATCCGATGCCCAAACACAACGGAACAAAACATCCAAACAGCTGTAGCTACTGTTGATGTTAGCATGCTGAAACGGTCGTGGAGGGAATTGGATTATCGTCTTGATATTGTTCGTGCTACGAAAGGGTCTCATGTAGAAATTTCCTAAGGTAATAACTTAAGTTATAGGAAAAAAACTTTTTGAGTTATTCTATCTAATGTACTAATTAGTTTCGCTGTAACCCTACTGTTTCTTTTCCAATAAATTTTTGAACTTGTACGGATCTTTCTCGAACACCCTGTATTCATTTAGAAACGAAAGCATGACATTTAAGCGTATAAAAATTTGAAAACTTTCCAAAATATGAAGTTAAACTTCACATGCTTAAAAAGATTTATCTGTTAATATATACATATATTTTTTTAACATGGAGTCTAAAACCTTCTTTTTGTGGCTATTGCAGTGCGAACTGTTTAAAAATATGTAGCCGCCCGTAATCCCCCTATACTTGCTGAGGTTATTTTGGGAAATTTCAATTACTGTCGGTTCTTGGTGCGATTCAAATTGTTATCAAATTTGCGAGAATTGTTTTGGGATGCTTTCGATGATGCTCCCCTCCTTACTTTGTAAAATGGTCAACCGTTTTACCAACCGTTAAAGAGATATCGCTGCCAAATGCTAAGATACTTTTGTTCACCTCACCATAAAATGGCCCTAAACATTTTTATCCAAAATGTTTCAAAAATAAGTAGTAAAATTTGGCAACTGTTTGAAATTGTGAAAAAAGAAAATTAATGGAAGTTTTTGTGCTGTTTACAGATTTGCCTATTTTAGTTGGTGGATTATTTTACAGATTAAATAAAGTTTAAAAGAATCTTTTAATGATGATATTTTGTTTACATGGTGAAAGCTGGGAAACATTATTACGTAGTCTATGGCTTCAAAAACAGCGACAGCTGAAACAATTGCCAATGCATACGCTACTAAAGTCTTTTAGCAAAACATTTGGGGAGATTTCTGCTGGTAGATTGGATAATGAGTAAGTGTCCAATCAGCACAAATAATAAAAATAAAATTAATTTGAATTCTGAAATTGTGAATTCAAATTATGTGTTTTTGCAATCACAAACTGCAACAGGAGTTTACTCATTGGAGTTATTGTTTCTAGAAGCGGCTCCTGTCCCTCCTCCTGGGTGGTTATAGTGTGCATAGTTGTCTGTGTGTGCATATGGTCCTTAATCTGGGCAAGTCACTACTGTGATAGGAACAGGGGACCCTCGGGTGTGATGTGATGTGATGTGTGTGTGCACGTAGGCGTGAGTGAGTGTATGTGTGTGAAGTCGTGTGTGCCTATGTGTGTGAGTGTGCATGTGTGTAGGAAATGGACGCCTCTGACCAGGAGAAGCGGATAACTCAGGACCAGAGGAGCCCCGCCTGCAGAGAACGGTGGGCGGTGGTACTGCAGATGCAGAGGGCCCTGGTCCAAGCCGAAAAAGGAACCAGACATCAAAGACAGTCAAGTGAGGACAATAAGCAATTGTGATTGCTTTAAAAAAAAAAAAACAGTTATATTAAGGTTCTATTTAAATGGAAAATAATCAGCCAAATCCCTTTATTATTTGCCAATCATGTGGGAAAACAAACATTACTTTAAGATTTGAGATGAGAAAAGCCTCAAACAGTCAGAGGAAAAGCAAAAATATTCAACAGTACAATTTTAGCTATCAACTGAGAATTGAGATGATACACTAAATATTGTATTGGGTTGATGAAAGTCTTTGAATATGGAACTAAAAAGCTTAACTTGTTTTTTTATTCAACTTAGAAATTTCAAACAGATGCCATATTCAGCAGAAAAATTGGTGCTTTCGATGAACATATAATGTTAATATACCTGGACGACTGAGCCTCTCTCGACTTTAAAAGTTTTTTTTTTCGTCAACTCGTGTTTTTCTAAGGTTTGATACTTTTTCAAATATACTTGAAAAGCATCACTTTAACGAAATATTAAGGTTCTCGCCAGTCGTTGGATATGCTTCCGAAAAACGAGAGATATACATGTAATCACTTATCAGCATTATAATCATATCGTTTCAGATATAAGAAGTCTACTACTGAATATAGGCCTCCTCTCCCCCACAGTCATCCACATAGCTCTAAGCTGGTTTCATTTACACATTTAACGCATGGTATTGCCAAAAAAGTAGTTTCTAAGACCAAACATTGCGACAATAAATATGAAAAAGTTGCTAGGATTGAAAATACGCCGCGACCATCTCATAACACTAAAGTACCAAACAAAGATTCTGAATGCAATTAAATCAACCTTTTGCTTTAAACTATCTGTTACATTTTTGTTTCCACTATACAATTTTCCAGTCATTAATTAAAAGATTTTGAACTTTGGAGCCAATTTTAATGGTGAAATCGGTTTTAGCCCAATACTTCCTTCCATACTATGTTGCGATTCATGATTTTATCCCAATCGAGATTTTCACTTCGAATAAATACTTTTAGTGTAATTGGTCACTTTACGCCAGAAAATGCTACATACAGCATGCTATCCATAAAAAATGATGATCCACAAACTACACCAACAAATTATAACAACAACAGTCTTAACAAAATATAAACAGTCTCAAGACATTTGTTTTTTTGAAATAAAATTTAGATGAGTGATTTAAAAAAACATAAAATTATTTGTAATGTTGAAAAGAAGGTAAAAAAATAAAATAAAATAAGACAGTCAAGCAATAGTTTTGCTCTAAAAAAAAAGCCTAACATTGACTTACATAATGCTTTTGAATTTGTTTTTAGCCAAGTGTGATTGAAATTAGCCAAAGTGGCTAATACCAGCAAAGTCTGTAGCAAGTCCTAAGCAAGTTTAAAATTTTAAAGCGAGAAGAGATTAATTTCTCATTGTTATGCTTGCGAATCGTCTGCCTTATGCGTCAATTCATTTTTTTTTCAAGGCTTATCTAAATTAGACTCTGTCGCAAAAAAATATATGCATCTAGAAGAATTAGAGCCACAATCATGAAACTCCGCACAAATGCAGTTTGGTAGCCGATATGCAAATGATTAAATTTTAAGCTCCAATGAAACAAGGCTAAGCGAGCTATGAGCATGTGAGTTGCACAGGTGGGAGAGTTTAAAAGCATGAGTACTTGTGCCGTAGGGCTATTTAATCGAATCTGTTGATTTTGGTAGACTATATTGTAACTTAAGATGCCTCTAAGACGTAACCGGCGGCAGTACGAACAGCTGACGGAGTTTGATAAGGGCCGTATAATAGGCCTCAGAGAAGCAGGTTGGTCAAACAGGAGTATTGGCCGCCACTTCGGTCGGAGTGATATGGTAGTAGCTCGGTGTTGGCAACAGTGGATCACGGAAGAGAGAGTCTACCGTCGTGAAGGGTCAGGAGTCTCAGGAATACAAATGAACGCGAGGATCGTGCAATCAGAAGAGCGGCCACGTCGGCACCGACAACGTCGCTAGCATCGATTCAATACCACTTACCTCCTTCCAGGCATGTGGTGATATTTGGAGACGACTGGCCGAAGTTGGTTTAAGGAGCCGACGTCCATTAAGAGACTTGCCACTGACCCAACATCACAGGCAGTGTCGACTGGATTTTTGTTGACCTCGGGCAGCTTGGAGTAACAGACTGGAGGCATGTGATCTTCAGCGATGAATCCCGATTCAGTCTTAGTGCTGATGATTACCGTACTCGTGTGTGGAAGCGCACCGGCCAGCACTCCGATCCGGCATTTGTTGTCGAGCGGCATTTCACAAGGTGTGACAGTGTGGGGAGCAATTCTTGGGACACACGATCACCTCTAGTTGTTCTCCAAGGCACTTCGACAGTTCGCAGATACGTGGACAGCATTTTAAGGCCGATTGTTCTGTCTATACTATCAAGTCACCCAGGTGCCATTTATCAGCAGGACAATGCTTGTCCACATACTGTGCGACTCTCTCAACATTGTCTTTAGGGATATAACATACTCCCATGGCCTGCCAGGTCACCAGACCTTTCGCCAATAGAGCATGTCTGTGACGTGCTGGGAAGGCAACTGTAGCCATCCCGGGATACAGGGGAATTAACAACATAGTTACAAAGATTATGGCATGATCTTCCGCAGGAGGTCATAAGTGACCTGACTGATTCGATGATACGTCGTGTTATGGTTTGTATAATTGCCAGCGGTGGCTTTACTACTATTTACTGATTTGTAACCCTTTGCATGCTGTAACTGCTTAATAAAATTATCTTTTATTCTGAATTTTTAATCACCTTATCTCCTTATACACTACATGCCTGCCAAGTTTCGTGAGTGTAACTCAATTTCTTCTGGGTGCATATATTTTTTTTGCGACAGAGTGTATTAAAAACCCGCATTTTTTTTTTTTTGTAAAAAATCGCGTTTTTACAGAAAAAACGCTGATGTAGATGAACTTAGATTGAAAAACTACAATTAAATCCAAAATTTCATCCAAATCGTTAGAGCCGTTTTTGAGATATGAAATATATATATATATACAACCCACAAGAATTGCTCGTTTTTAGATAAGATATGCATGCATTTTTTAACCCCACATTAGGGAATTTATGCAAAAAGTATGACTTAATTGGAATAAAAAAGGAACTATCAATCAGTTTTTTTTTTTTTTTTTTCTAACTGGTTTATAAACCTCCCCAGTACCAAAAAGAACAAACGGTGAAACTTTCAGCTTAATCTGCTGAGTAGTTTCTGAGATTGTCAGGAACACACACACACCATTTACCAACATCCATTTTTATATACACAGTAAATCCCCTCTAATGCAGACACTAAAGGGACAAATTTTTTTGTCCTTAATAGAGGGGTGTCCGCAGGACAGGGGTTTGAAAATGTTATTTGCCTTGGAGTCGGGAAATTAAAAATTGTTCACATAAGAGGGGTGTCTGTCAGGAAAGGATTTTACTGTATATAGATACAGGCTTTTTTTTACATAAAATTCATCATTTACTTTTGTACTCTGTACTAGTCTTTTACTCACATTGCATTTAAGTTTCCGAAATATAATTTCAAACAATTTTTTTATTATTTATAACTATGCGAGTTCTACACCCCACTCCCCCTAAAAAAAGATGAGCACTATGCCCACAAATCTACTGAAAAAAAGGACTTTTAGGTCAAGTTTGAAGATTTGGCAACCCCTAGGAGGGTGGAACTCAACCACCAAAAAAAAAAAAAGATGTAATCACATTAACTTGCAACTAACAAGAAAAAAGTTGTCTACATTATTTTAAAGCATCTTCTGCAACCAGCTGAAAATTGCAGACAAATATTTTCCTCCTAATGATAAAATATATCGATAAGATGTCGCCAATACAATTATCAGTAGTACAGTGAAACCTGTGTAAGTTGACCACTTGCGATGCACAACTTTTGTGGTCCACTTAAACAGGTGGTCAACTTACAAAGGTTGATTTATATGATAAGGGCTAATTCCGTGCTTGAAAAAAGCAGTCAACTTAGACAGGTGATCAACTTACAAGGGTGGTCAACTTCACAGGTTTTACTGTTTGAGAGTTTAGAACTCTTATTAAAGTTCACTCATACTATCAAGCACGGTTCAGGAGTTAATGTCTAAGAGGGTATAGAATAACTTTTGTTAAGTTTTTTGACTAAGAATTAATTTATTTCACAAATAATGGGAAGGAGGAGAGGGTATGAAATTGTAACTAAAATTGAAATTAAAAAAATTTGTAGCTACAAAAGGTAAGGGGCTAGTTATAGATTTTTCATGTCGCAATTGCAAGGAACACCGAAGATGATCTAAAAAGTCACATGAAAAATATTTTTCTTAGTTCTGTTCATTTTCAAGGGGTCGTCGAAAATTCATTGTGACTGGCCTCCAAACATGTAAATCCGGCACTGTAAGGGATACAGAACAAAGAGAAAATGGGGGTCGATTTCCCAAAACCCTTGCTTTTACCCCTTGTTGCCAATCTTAATAATGCAATGACTATTATGCTCCTCCCATTCTACGGGGGTTATCTTCTATGGCAAATGATATTTTTCTATAAAAATTTGTAAAAAATCACTTTTTGTATGTTTTTTACACCACAAGATCTTTCCGCTATCTGTCAAAAGAAAATCGCTCGTTAGGCAAGGATTTACACAGGATTTAAATTTCGACCTAAGCTCTGTCACAAACAGGTAATATTTGCTCAAAATTGAACAAAAAAGTGCTGATATCAAGAAATGAAACATGAGAATGAGATGTCCTAGCAAAAAGCTTGTAAACATAATAAACATAAGTTGATTCAAATAGGAACTACTCCCTCATAAGTTATTAGGCACGGAGGGATAACCTTACCTTGTTAGTTTTCATGTTACAATGCATATTGAGCAAATTAATTTGGTTAGCTCATGCTCGTTACTTTCATAAAGATAAACTAAAAATATATTATCGCTTTATTATTGAATCTAAAAAAAAGATTCAGATTCTTGAGAGGCGTAACTACCCAGACCCCCCCCCCCCATTGTTCTCTTCGTAAAACCGGCACTGACAGTGATTGAATGTAATAAGCGAAATTAAAAACGTTATAACTTACTTTTGTCCTTGAGCAAATTTAGACTTTAAAAGTAAATCTAACGTCAACAAACTGCGACAGTCAACTACACTGCAGCTGCATAACAAACTTCAGACATCAAACTTCTGTAACAAAACTTCGAAACATTTTAATCGGATTGTTACTAAGACCAAATCACAAAAATTACGGAGAGCGTTCCCTACAGCCTACAGTACAAACAAATAGTAAATTTCACACGGTGTTAAAACGCCACTAAATTCTTAAAACTCTGACTTCTCTGCGCACGCGCAAGCGGCAGATTTCCTACTCCGTTAGGAAACGCAGATAACAGGGTTGCCGCCGAGCTGCAAGGTTGGCTTCTTTTCGGCTTGATAAGCCAAGATCTTGGAAAAATTTGATATCCCTCTTCACGAAAATTCGCACTTTTCAAAGGAACAGTTTAGGAAAAAGGAAAAAAGAGAAATTTACCCAATATTGGTGTCACTAAAAAATTGCGGTTCCCAGGTTGGAGACCTTAGCCTTAACTGAAACAGGTCCTATAAGATCAAATACACGCATTCGGAAGTGTATGTTGTCAATTAATGTAATGCTCAATATTTATTCACACTTTGAAAAGGTACAAAATAGCTCTCTATTAGCTGAAATAAAAGCAGATTTTTCCTTAAACATAAAAGCTTTTTAGTGTTCGTGTTCCAATAAAATTATGCTCGTATTTTTTCATTAATCTTTAGATCTGAGACAGCAAACATTATATTAGTCTTTAATTGACTCAAAATTAATGAATAAATAAATAAATGAAAATAAATAAGAAAGCAAGCAAATAACACACCGTCTAAATTGCTTGTTTTTGTTACATTATTTTAAATTGTTATAAAAATTTCAAAATCTAAAAATATTTTTATATTTGCTATCAAAAGCATTATTTAATCAAAAAGAAGAAAATGCTATTAAAAAGAATAGATTTAAGTTTACCCAATACAGTTCTGAGTTAAATGTAGCTGAGTTTAACATTATATTTAAAATTCAGGAGGAAAATATGTAAAAAAAATTTGAAAGAGTAATACTGGAAATATTTAGAAGGTTAAATGAAGCTAGTATATCTTTCTCACTTCCGCCTCCCCCAAAAAAGAAAACAAAATCCCTAAATATTTCATTGATTTAATGGGCACTTCTGGTTAAAGATGTTAATTTGTATTAAGTTGAAGACTGAAATTATTTTTATCACAGGCAATTTTTTTTTGAGCAATCACGATTGCTTATTGTTCTCACTTGACTATTTTGAATTCCTATCATTTTATTTTCCCACCAGCACCCTCTGCCAGCACCACCGTCGCGTCGACCCGCCTCACGGTGCTGCTTCTCTTGCGAAAACCGTCTCCCGGTTGCGTCCATATCCTACACACACACGCGCCTACACACACATACACACACTCATGCCTGCGCAGAGACACAAACACACACTCCTACACATACACACATACACATGTACACACTCATGCCTGCACACAGACACAAACACATATGCCTATACATACACACACGCGCGCGCACACACAGCACTGCATACACAACACGCACACACATGCATACATACACACACACACGCGCACCCACACACATGCGCCTAACACAAACACACACGCGCATTCATACACACACACACGCTCGTGATTGCGAAAAACATAATTTGAATTCAAGATGCCAAAAATAAATTAGTATTTTTTTTTTTTTTTTTTTTGAATTAGATGTTAGATACAAAACTTTAACCACTCAGAGCACGAATAGAGAATTTGTATAGCTTGACTACGAAAAGAAGGCGGATATTTCCCCTCGAAGATACTGGTGCCAAAAATTTAATGGCAATGAATTCACATCGTCAATTTCACAAATAACCAAATTTTCCGCTTTTACGATTAGCAGAATGTGTAGTAGCTATTACATGACCGATTCAGCGTTAGATTTAAGAATTCATAAGATAGATAGAGAAGAACGTTTTGTGACGGTCACAACATACAAATTTACTTTCTCTTATATCCTAAATGTATTATTAGAAACATTAATAAGTAAATTTGTCACAACATACAAATTTACTTTCTCTTATATCCTAAATGTATTATTAGAAACATTAATAAGTAAATTTGTCACAACATACAAATTTACTTTCTCTTATATCTTAAATGTATTATTAGAAACATTAATAAGTAAATTTGTCACAACATACAAATTTACTTTCTCTTATATATTAAATGTATTATTAGAAACATTAATAAGTAAATTTGTCACAACATACAAATTTACTTTCTCTTATATCCTAAATGTATTATTAGAAACATTAGCGTCGTAAAATTTTTGAACTTTGTTGAATTTACACGTAATGAGTCCCAGTCAGTCATTTTCCCCCGAAAATGCAGCCTTGCTTAGAGGTGCATCCTGTAAATAGTATAAGCTTTCTCGACGTTATCCAGCATTTCTAACCACTACTTTTAGGAACAAGTGCACAAAAACTCAAGAAAGGTTTGGGGACGCTAGAAAAATTCTGGGTGAGGGGCTGGAAATGATTAAAAAACAAATGCGTTGATACTTACTGACAAAAAGTACTCTAATTAATATACTGAAAAATGCATCTGCAGGTATTTTCTGAATGTTCTCAAATGCTTATCAAGCCCTATTTCAAGAACCAAGTTCGGAGAAACTTTCCAGGAACATAGTCTTTTACTTGAGCTGGATTGCAAACATCCATTTAAGCATCTTTTTTCAAAACGGGCCCTTTTGAAGGAAATAAAAGAGTATTTTTTACACTTCTACAGTTCTAAAATGTGCATTAAGAGACTTAAATTTTGAGAGTCTTGAACAAAACTCACAGGAATGTCGAATGAAGACCCTCTTTATTTATTCATTTATTTTTTTTTTTGGGGGGGGGGGGGGGGGGCGGGGGGTAAAACTACGGTAAACAAAATTCAAAAGACTTTTTTTTTTGTTCCTGAGGGTTCTAAAATTGATTATTCCGAAATCCCCTTTTCGGGGAAAAACCCTTGAACAGAATTCACACAAATATGTTTTCTCAGATGCCAATCTCTAGCACTAGTGTGTATAAAAGCTTGTGAACAGAATTCACACAAATATGTTTTCTCAGATGCCAATCTCTAGCACTAGTGTGTATCAAAGCTTTTGAACAGAATTCACACAAATATGTTTTCTCAGATGCCAATCTCTAGCACTAGTGTGTATAAAAGCTTGTGAACAGAATTCACACAAATATGTTTTCTCAGATGCCAATCTCTAGCACTAGTGTGTATCAAAGCTTTTGAACAGAATTCACACAAATATGTTTTCTCAGATGCCAATCTCTAGCACTAGTGTGTATAAAAGCTTGTGAACAGAATTCACACAAATATGTTTTCCCAGATGCCAATCTCTAGCACTAGTGTGTATAAAAGCTTGTGAACAGAATTCACACAAATATGTTTTCTCAGATGCTAATCTCTAGCACTAGTGTGTATAAAAGCTTTTGAACAGAATTCACACAAATACGTTTTCTCATATATTTATTTATAGCGACAGGAAAATATTTCACACAAAAACATTTTCTCAGATGCTTATTTACAACACAATTGAGTCGAAAATTTCTTCAACAGGAATTGACACAAATACGTACGTTTTTTTCACACACTTATTTATAGCATTATTGTATGAAAAGGCTTTTGAGCGCAATTCAAAAGAATAGTTTTTCGTCCGTACGGGTTTCTCATATGTGCTTTAAGTGCCACTCATAGAAAACACTTTCGAACGCGTTTTGCAGAAATATAACTCTTGACCTGTGTGGATTTCAAGATGCATTTTTGAGAGTCCATTCAAAAAAGGGCACTGGTGCAGAATGTATAAAAATATGCTTCTTTGTTACAGTGGGTTTTCAAATGGATTCCAAAACTTCATCTTCTGGGAAAAGATTCTCGAACAGAATTTGCACAAATACACTTCCTCACATGTCTACTCATAGCAGAGCACTATTATGCAGGGTGTTCCATTTTAACCTGCAAGACCTTTATTTTCGCTACCGTTAGTCCTAGATGTATACTTCCAACTACAAAAATGCTCAAAATCAGATGCATTGTTAAGATATAGAAAGTTTGAAGTGAAAATAAAAATAAGTGAAAAAATACAAAATTTAACTTTTTATACGGGCCCCTGGTCCCCTAACTTACAGTTAGGGAAACAATCTCCATTGAAAAATAATTCCAACACAAAATTTTGAAGTTAGTACGACCAATAGTCACCGAGATATGAAACGCACCATTGGTACTTACACCACTTTTCACTGGCCGTCAATAACACCTTTTTGGGGGAAATATAGCGGTTAACAAGTGTTTAAAATGATATGTGTGCACAGAGTGTTGTTTTTGAAATTTCTTGAGGGTTTTGTAGTGTGTTTTTGAGTATCACGGCATAACATTTGCATTTATTTTTGAATAGCAATGAAAAATATAAATACCTTGTGTTTCTTACTTTGACGTCCTGTCATTCTTCTGAAAGAGAAATAAGTTCCCCAATCTCATCTTCTGAAACCGACCCTTAAAACTTTAAACTGGAATATCTCCTTTAGTTTTGGTCGCACAAGTGTCAAGTTTTTTATGTCAGTAATAGTTTTTAATGGAGATTATTACTCTATAAATATTAGTTAGGGGACCTGGGGCCCGTAGAAAAAGTTAAGTTTTGTATTTTTTGACTCATTTTTATTTTTGCTTCAAACATTCAATATCTTAACTCTGCATCTGATTTTGAACATTTTTGCAATTGGAAGTATACATCTAGAACTAACGGTTGCGAAAATAAAGGTCTTGCAGGTTAAAACGGAGCACCCTGTATGAAAGGGTTTTTAGCACCGTTTACATGAATCTGGTTTTCCGCCTATATGAGTTGTCATATCGCTGTTCCGGTGGAACACTGACGGAACTGCAAAAAGTGTAATTTTACAGTAGAACCAAATATACATGCAAGAACCTCATACAATGAAACAAAGTTCAGTTGCTGCCCAGGAGGCTAAAAGTTGAATAATAAATCTGTCAGTATTCAGGGTTCATACTCAAATTGGATTTAAAAAAAAATCCATGACTTTTCTCAATATGGTCTATTATAATTTTATGAAGTCATAAAATTTATTATTATTATAATAAATTTTATGACTTCATAAAATTTTTCACGACCGTGTTACACGAAGAGAATAGTACTATTTAATGTCAAACTTGTCAATTTTTTCGGAAATGGGCTTTAGAAAAACTTTTACGTGAATGCCACTACCTCATTGGAGCACTTGTGAATGAAAAAATATTAGTGCGCAGTGCAGAAACTAACAAATATTTTTGTTTGTCTTTATCATATAAATTCAAGTAAAGTAAAAGTATAGTGAAATGCAATACACTGATGTTTAAATGTCCAATAAATATTCAATAAGTAAGACAGAATAGTAATGAATGGGACAAAAATTGAATGAGTCATTATTACTAAGTTTACAATTAAGTCATTCCATACGAAATGAGCGAAATTCGCAAAAAAGTGGTGGCCGCATGGTAACAGATTTTTATGAAATTTGGTATACAGGTTCCTTTTATGCCTATATAAAAATATCTAAAATATTTTTGCTTAAAATTTTTTATTTGAATAATTACATGCGATTGAAAATTGGTCAAATTGAACAGCATTCTCATAAATGCTAAATGTTGCATTTTTGAAGGCTTGTATCTTATTAACTATTTAATGAAAACATAAAAGTTATATGTTGTTGCAATCTATAGAGTAGGGTAATTTATCTGACGCCAGTAATTTTTTCAAATTTATTATAGTTAAATTTTAACCGAGTTTCAAAAACTGAAAATATTTCAATTTTCTCATAATTAAGCATTTTATTTTTTAATCTCAATCCTTAAGGAATGCATTAGCTTTGATGAAATTAATACCCAATAATGTGCTAAGTATCATAAAAGAAATACCTTACTTGTATTTTAACTCCTTTGTCTTCAAAATCAGTTTTAAACCTAATGACATTTTGTAAAATGATGATTTTCCCCTTCACATAAACACAAAAATTCAAATGAGGGAAAATTCAGACAACTTTAAAATTTTACAAGAATATAGAGCTGTGTTTCTACTATTTGCTTGAAGAAACTCGAAAATGGTTTTTGATTTCCAAACGTAAAATAAAATTCAGAAAAATAGCATTTTCTTTGTGTTTTACGGGTTCATACAGGTTCGACGGATGGGTGCGCTAGAACATTTTTAATTTTTTTGAAATTCATATCCCTAAAAGCTGGATATGAAAGATGTTTAAAACCACTTTTATTTTTTCTCTCAACTGGACTTTTGATTTTTTAGAGGTCATCAAAAGTGATTTTCGTAGTCAAAAATGGGACTTTTAGGTCTTTGCATTTTGGCCAAAATCTATTTGAATAACATTTATGACAGTTAATTTAACGCTTTGATGTTAAAATGCATAAATTGATAGTCTTACATGCTGAGTAACGTAGCTGTAGGTTAATAATTAAAATAACGGCAACAGGTTAAAGTTCATGGTCAAATGTAAAAATTTTACTCATTTCAAAGGGAGATAACTCGCGTAGGGGACGGAAACACAAAATGAAATACGGCAAAAACTAACCACTGGAACCGTGCTAAAAAGAATATGTAACTGTTTCTGTGTGTTTTTGCACCCTTTATAGATTACAGCCCCTCAAAAATCGGAAAAATGACATTTTTAGACCCCTGTAATCCAAAAGGGAATGGAATTAAAAATAAAATTTCTTGGTCAATTGAATATTCCATTCAAGTACTATACATGTTATACATATTGTTTTTTGTATTTGGTTTGTAAAAAAGATACAGGTCTTTGAAATTGAGCAATTTTGCTAGTCAATTCACACACTAAAACAGAAATAAAAAGTGTGAAAACTTCATTGCACCTACTTAAATTACGTATATTGTGCCCTATATAATACATTATACTGAAAAAACATTATGTAATTTTCAAAATAATTATTTTAATTTTATAAATTAGAAATATTTGGACATGAATGAGTAGTTTAAACTGTATGGAACCTGTATGGATTGACCCTTATGTGAAATTACCAGAATTCAAAAAACTAGATAAACGACTCAATGATGCAAAAGCAAGTATATCTAACATTTATTTCGATTTTTTAAAAATGTACATTTTAGCCAGTACTTCATAAACATGCTTTTAAGAAAATAAAACACGAAAGAAATGGTTAGTTTTGCTAAACTTACAATAAAAATAACTAACTAATGAAATTTTGCCTTAGTTCAAGTTACTCTCTTAACAAAAATACGCTGATTCCAATGATTAAAATTTAGTAGCGTCTAAAAGACACTTCAATATGTTACGTAAAAAAACTTGAGTAAATTTAGAGCATTCCCTCATCTTCAAAAAAAACATCTGAAATAGAGGAAAAAATGAAATTTTCGGAAAATTTCGATTTTTTAAAGTACGATTTCGTCGTCAAGAAATTCATAAACATAGAGCAGATAGTTATAGATAGTTTTTCAATCTGAATCACTTTTACTGTTATTTTTTCATTAAAAGAGCTAGAAGAGTGATTTGAAATCTGAAGTAAACTGGCAAAATTTCAGTATTTGTTATTATCTCAGATTTAAAAAAAAGATCCGAATAAATTTTACTTTGCTTTTTTCCAATAGAGATTTGTTTATAGAATGCGGAAATATTTATTTTTTGAGTGTACGTTTATAACTTATGGAGTTATTGAGTCGCAAACTGGCAGCAATGAACTCTGAAAATGTAGGCTTAGCGTAAGCATCAACTTCTAATTTCAATAACAAAGCAACAAACAGTTTTTAAACTTTCATACTTTGCATCCCCTCATAGATATGCATGGTTTACCTAAATAAAAATTTTCATTGAAATCTGTGACATGTCAGCCACAGCTGATTTGCTCATTTCGCATGGAATGACCCAATTATAAATTCACTTCATAAAAACATTTTCCTTTGGTGTCAATAGTGCACAAATCACCCATGTAACTTGACTGTATATTCGTTCATAAAAGTAAAGCCACGTTTTTCAGTAAATTCATTTTTCTAAACCAGATATTTCAGCTGGCCACAAGGATCAGTTTTGCGAGCTGTATATTGGGCATCACTGCTTTAGAATATTATACTTCCCCTATTTTCATGTTCTATTGCCTGACTAAAGTCTTCAATTTCTAAAGCCTTCAACATATTGAGATAAACACTGATGAAATTAATAATGAATTTTTTACAAGTAGTTGAAACGAACTCGGATGAAATTTAATTGCACTTTTTGAGGGGGCGGGGCAAAATCAAGAAGGTTCATGCCTACTACTGCTGAATATGAAATATAAGACGTGCTGAAAATGACGGTGAATTCAAAATTAGTGTTGCCTCAGTAGTAAAATCACATTACGAAAACAGGCGAGCGGATGAAACAGAAGCGGATGAAATTGGATTACAAAACTCGGATTTGTTTCTGAGATCGTTCAAATTACATGCAATATTACTAAATCACTCAATATTTCTAGCGCTCTTTTAGCTATTGTTACTTTCCTACTGCCCAAGATTCCCATGACTTTAAATAAATTTCCATGACTTTTAATGAAAATATTACTTTTCCATGATTTTTCCAGGTCTGAAATTTGTTTATTTTTTTTCCATGACTTTCCAGGATTTCCATGATCTGTATGAACCCTGAGTGTTCCTCTCCTTATGGGGCGACCACGTTTGGACCCAGTGACAACAATAACTCATTTTCAATTAATTTTGCAGTTACGTTAATGTTCCACTTGAACAGCGATATGTGCTAAAAGAACTCCACTTGTTGAAGAGACTTTGCAACAAATTTTACAGGAATACTCTTTCATCTGGTCTCTTAAAATGCGTCTCAGACACATTTTAAGAGAGTCCATTACAGAAAAGTCGTTGGAGCAAAATGTACAAGAATATGCTTTTTGTCATTTAGGATGCCGACATTTCCTCTTTGGGAAAAGGCTCTTGAACAGAATTCACACAAATACGCTTCCTCACATGTCTATTCATAGAACTATTATGTGAAAAGGCTTTTGAGCACCATTTGCAAGAATATGGTTTTTCACCTGTATGACTCGTCATATGTGCCTTAACAGCTCCTCTCGTAAAAAACGTCTTCGAACAAGTGTCACAGGAGAACCCCCTTTCACCAGTGTGTATTCTAAGATGTACCTTGAGAGAGTCAAATCGGGAGAAGGCTTTGGAGCAAAATTCACAAGGATATTCCTTTTTGCCTGTATGCGTCGTCAAATGCCTTTTCAGACCGTTTTTATAAGTGAAAGTTTTTGAACAAAACTCGCACGAAAACGGTTTCCCGTCAGAGTGGATCTTCAGATGCAGATAAAGATCTGATCTTTTTAAAAAGGTTTTCGAACAAATGTCACAAGAAAACTGTTTTTGGGCGTCATGTGCCCTCAAATGTACGGATAGAGTATGCTTCCGAACAAAGGCTTTGCCACAAGTTTCACAAGGATATAGAGTTTGGTCCGTGTGGGCTAACAAATGTCTTTTCAGAGCACTGTTGAAAGAAAACGATCTGAAACAAAGGTGACAGGAAAACGGTTTTTCCCCAGTATGGGTTAGCGCATGCATGTTCAGACGGTATTGGCGGGAAAATCCCCTGGAACAAATTCCGCAAGAGTATAATTTTTTATGGGTTTCAGCATGTTGAAACAGGTCACTTTCGGTGGAAAAGGATTTAGAACATGATTCGCAGGAGAATTCTTTGTGGGATTTCAAATGATTTTCAAAGTTGCCTCTTTTGGAAAAGGTTCTTGAACAATGTTCACAAGAATATCGTTTTCCACCCGTTTGGATTTTCATAGGACCTTTTAGGGAGCCCATTCCAGTTTTGATTAAAATTCACAAGAATATGATTTTTCACTTGAATTGTCGAATGCTTTTTAAGACTACCTCCAAGGTTTCCGAGTAGTATTTTGAAAGAATCTAGTTTTTTGCCTACATGGAGTCTCAAATGATTGTTAAAATCGCCACTTGGAGAAAAAGATTTCCAACAAAATTCATATAAATATGGTTCGTCGCCAGCATGCGTTTCTAGATGAGTAACCAAAGCAGTCCTTCTGAGATATTTTTCTAGTAAACTTTACAGGAATACGGCCCTTCTTCTATATTGAGTTTCAAATGAATTTCCACTATATTAGATCACTCTGGAAGACACCTGAAAATAAACAAACGTTTTGAGATAAGCTAATCTCGAAATGAAATTGCAGATTCACTGGTGGAAAATGGATTTCTATGCAAAGATGACATTTCCGAAGGGGAATAGAATTAATGCTAGCACTAGTCTAGAAAACATATTTGATAAAATATTAATATTCACAGGTGCAGGTGACATATGTGGTTATGAAACATGAACCCAGACAACCACAAATGTCTCTTAGACATCCAAAAAGGTCCATGACATATCCAAATATCCATTGGATTTGCCATACAGCTGATGGATATCCATATCTGGTTATGTCTATGGATATGGATTTCTGGTATATCTTCAAGACATCCAAACGGTTACATGTTTTGGATGTGGATATTCGGATAGCTTATGGATATCCAGGTTTTGGATATGGATTTTCGCAAGTCGTCTAGCTATCCAGATTTCTACATGTTTTGGATATAGATATTTGGATAGCTTGTGGATGGCTGTTCAATAACCTGAATGTTTAAAAAAAATATCCATCTAAGTCTCATTTATGGATATCTGCTAGATATTTGACTTTTGGATATTACTTGATTTGTTTATATTCAGGTCTCTGTGGCAAAATTCTTTTAATTTAAAGTTTTGTTGATTTGAGGTGAGTTTTTTTTAAATTCATTTCCTTTTAAAATGTGGTGAACTGAGAAAACTAACACTTCTTCTTCTAAACTTCATTGTTTATCAACAAAATCGCGATCGCGATACGGCGTGAGTTCGGTGGTAACAATTTTGTACTGGATACTTTTCTTTGCTGTAACTACATTAATTAATATAGCTATTTTCTTTTCTCAGATAAGTGTTTCAGATGCTGCTGATTTTGTGTTTTTCACATTTTAGAACATTTGTTGGTCAGCAAAAGTTAAGTGTTTGTATGTTACCTACCGCTTTTCCGTTTGATTTGAATGTCGGCCATTGCTACTTTGTTTGCTGTTTTAAAAATTTAGTGGAGTATTAAACTGTTTTGAAGTTTTTCTTTTCTTTATTGGTATGTTTCTTTGTTTCTGGTAAATGTATTTTTTTTTTACTCAATGATAATTTTTTCACTAATGAGGAGTTAAGTTCACAGGTACCCTAACTTTGATTTCTGTTCGTGTATGTTCGATCTGCATTTCTTCCACAATGTTAACTTTTCATTTTTTTAAACATAAAAATCTATCTTGCAAGTAGGCTAGGTATTAACTTAGATTTCTTTGCATGTGTTGTGTTACTTTGCTGAAAGAATTAAAACTCTAAAGTTGTTTTGTGGAAATGTTTAAGGCTTATTTTCTAGAAATTTTTATGTTCATGAATGTTCAGTTTAACCATTCGATTTAAGCATGCATTCCCCCAAAACATCTATCCAGTTTGTTAATTTTTACAATTGCACATTGCTTGAATATGTGTTTGCATTATAAAGATAAAGATTGCATTTTAGTCTTTCCCCTTGTTGTCGAATGGCACAAAAAGGCCCAATGCTGGGTTTATTATTTGCATTCATGTTTTAGCACCTCATCTTTTACATTAGCAAGATGAGCACTACTATTAATATTATTTCTCCCTAAAAGCTATGAAATCTCATATGCTGGAATTTTGGTTTTACCAATGTATTAAAAGTGTCTCACTTACTCCTCCATAATAATAAGCATTTTTTGGCATGATTTTTTTTTCAATTTCCCGATTGTTTTATTTAAATTCAAATGGTATTATATTTGCTTGAAAACTCAGCCCACTGTTGACTAAAAAGTGGTTTTGTTTAAAAATGCCAGGTTAATGAGAGTGCATATGTAAAGTTTTTCTCTCAGGTGTTTTCGTCCTGCCAGAATGTAGATGAGTTTTCTGGATTTGACGCGGTTATTAAGTATCAAGTTTTTGGAAAATCTAACATATTAAAATTAGCGTAATGTTTTATAAGTCTCTGAATGCTGAAAATTTTGCAACAATTAAATATGAATCCAAGTTAGCCAACTATTACTCATAAAAGTTTGGCTTCAAAATTCACATTGTATGTATTTGATGTGTAGGTTTCACTAGTGCCGTACTAAGTAGCTCTTAGTTCGAGTTCAGAGCATCAACCTTGTTGACATACACTTTACCGAGCACTTAGAATGACACTAAATACTCATAATACAATATACAAATTATTCTTTTGCAAATATTTAATTATTTTATAGTATGAAAGAGAAAATAGAGAATGAGAAACATCCGGAGAGGAACATTTTACCGCGACTACCTAATAAAATTGATGTAGTTTCTTTTTTATGTTCCTTCTCTGTCAAGCCAGTTTTTTTTTTTTTTTTTTTTTTATTGCAGTATTCTGTGTTTGTCAAGTATGTAAATATGTAATTCATAAATTGTTATGGAAAACAAGATAGCAAATATTTATTTCTTTATTTTAGCAGAGAAGAAAAAAACCAAGCGGAAAAATTACTGAGAAAAACATTCAGGAGGAACTATTTAAATGAATGTAGTTTCTCTTTTATGTTTGTTCTCTGTGTTTTCGACATTTTTTAAAATTATATCCTTTAACACTCAAACATATAAGGTAAGTATATCTTATAATTTAATAATTCCAAATGTGAAAACACATGCTTTATGCAGCATCAGTCCATTATTTTTGCAATTTTCTCATTTTTTGAATTAAAAAGTTTTCTTGGCTGTTTTTCAGAACAAAAATTAGAAAAGGGAGATAATATTTTGGAACAGTTTGGACTTTTTGGTGAAAAGGTCTTCACGCCAGTTACATCTGCAATTGTGGTTATGGCTGCAATTTTCTTGAGTATTGTATACTCGACTGCAAGCTTACTTGACAATGGAGAAATAAGATGAGACCAAATGAAGGAAATAGTTCATTGTGTCTTTTCCGATATTCGGGTGAAATTACGCTCTACCGTTTAGAAATCAGATTTGTTCGTTAAACCCACGCATACTACCTTTTTTAGTCATAATTTCTGTCAATCTTTAAATATTTTCAATTTTACGAGCGAAGCAGCGCGGAACATTAAAACCATTTGAATCAAACACGCCAGCCAATAGCAGCTCATACACAGGTGGTGATCTCCTCTTATTTGTGAAGCAGGTAGGGACAGAAACTCCTCACCAACCATGCAAATGCATGCAAGTGCTTCTCGCGGGACAGGAAGGTGAGTCTCTACTCTCTAGTTTCGCAGGCCGGGTCCCGGCTACAGAGCCGACACCACGCCCCAGTCAAGGGGTTTACCTGCGATGAAACCAAACAATTTTCCCCGCCTGGCCACCGGGTGGAAGGTATAGACCTACCACCGTTGCGGACAGGGGATTGAAGCAGGTAGGGTGAGGAAGCTAGTAAGTGTGACGTTTTATCTGTTAACACGGTTTTTCTTCTGTGTGTCGTGATGATGTCACTGTCCACTTAAGTTGCAGGCAAGTATAGTTCCAAATGTCATGATGTTATTGTAATTGAAATTCTAAATTTTTGCATTAAATTCTAAGTATTTTTTTCTGCTATAATATGTATTAACAAAGTTCCAGATGTTGCATTGGCATTGCCAAAATAAGTATTTTTATAAATTGGTTTTCTCCCAGTATTAATCAAAATTAGAGCAACAGGTTCTGCCATGAAAGTTATGGTTAAAAATTAGTTGCGGCACATCAAAACCTGACTAGATAAAATTAAATAAATAATAATAATAAACCTGAATTTTTGACATCTTGAATTAAAATTAAGCTTTTTGCAATCATGAGTGTGCATGTACTGGTGCGTGTGTTTTTGTGTATGTGTATTTGTAAAGATATGTGAATGTTTGAAGGCGTGTGTGTGCGTAAAGACGTGTGTATGTTTGAAGGTGTGTGTGTAGGATACAGAAGCAACCGCACAGCAGGAGCGGATTCTGGTGGTCAGTGCTGCTGATTTAGACCGTGCTTGCTGGAGAAGCAGGACCTGAGCCAGTCAACGGTGGTACTCCCGAGGCTCCTTTTCAAAAATCAAAGGACTAACATCATTCACCGGTGAAGTGAAAACAAAGAGCAATTCCTGATTGCTGAAAACAAACATAGATGTTTTGTCTCCGTCAAATTTTCATGCAATTGTGATGTTTTGTTTGTATGCATTTTTTTAAATGTTAGTCAATAAAAACATTTTACAGTAATTTTGATGACATTAAAGCTTTTTTCACTACGTAGAATTTAGTTAAAAAAAGTAGAGATTGCTGTGTGTAACTCATGTAAAGGGGGGGGGGGGAAGGAGCATATAAAGGTAGGTCATTTTGCCTAGGAATATCAAAATTTTATTGAAGTTCAGTTTTCTGATTTGAAATTCGACATCTTTTAAGAGATATGAAACAAAATAAATATTTTCATATTTGTCTATTATTTTTTTTTCAGATTATACATGCATTAATCACAATTCATCATAATATTTTAGTGTTATAGTTAATTCTTTTTGAAGACTTATCAAATAAACTAAACTTTATTAAGTATTATGCTTTATTAAGTATAAAACTTCCAAAAAGAAAATGATACTTCAAAATTGAGAAAACTAGAATTTGCAAACTAAGATTAATTAATTTTTTAGAGGAAATAGGAACCGTTTTGCAGAAAGGAGGGGGAAATACAGTCGAGCCCGCCTATTAGAATATCGGTTAACTGTATATCCTGCTTAATGTAATACATTTTCAATGTACAGAACCATTTATGTCTATTTTAATTCTGTTATTATATATTAGAGTAATTTTTGTGGAAGACTGGCTATTCCATTAGGCGAGCTTGACTGTATTTGGAAAAAATCGTAACACTGTGCAATAAAACATTTTATAGTGCACAAGTGATAAGAACTCATCCTTTGAGGATCATCAAGTCAATAGAACAAGCCTGTAAATAGAATGTTATTTTTATTAAAATTTTTGTGGCATATACTTTAAATCTATAGACAAACTTACACGTTTTAAGATTGTTTTTTTTTATCAGCAAATAAGTTATTTACAAATATTAACACTTTTATTCATAAGTATCAGGAACAAATCTTACTCATGGTGCCAAATAAGTTACTTAAAGTATTAAAGCTTTCGCACTTAACTACAGTTATTAACATTTTTCCGAATTATTATTAGCAGAGATGCTAAATTTAGGTGATTTATTCATCGACACCAAAGAGTTGCTACTTTTTAACTTGTAAAATTGGTTAAAGCAAATTACTTGGAAAGTCTGAAACAGTATGCGAAAAAGTAAAAACTCCTTTTATAGGTACCCACAGGATGAAAACTCATCCTTTGATGATTATTGAAAAATGAAAAGTCTGTAAATAACTTATGAATCTAGACTTCATTTATTACTAAATTTTGTGGAATATATTTTAAAGCTGTAAACAGATTACAGGTTTAAAAATTACAATTTTTTATATCAATAAATTAATTTATTTGCAAATATAACACTTATATTCATGACAATCGGTGAAAAAAATCGAGAACAGTATGCAAAAAAAAAAATTTTATAGGTAGGTATAGAATGAAAATTCCTCCTTTGAAGATTGAAAAAAAAAGAAGAAAAGTTTATAAATGACTTTTATGACTGAAGACTTTATTTAAAACTTATTACTAATTTTTCTGAAATATATTTTAAAGCTGTAGACAAGTTTACAGGTTTCAAAATCACAATTTTTGTGTATCAATAAATAAGTTATTTGCAAATATAACACTTTAATTCATATTTATCAGTAAAAAGGATCGTCACTGCATTGAGAAAGCAAATTTAAGATATTTTCCAAATAACTTATTTTTTAATACACAAAAAGTTGCGTGTTTTAAACCTGTAAATTTGTTTCCAGCTTTAAAATATATTTAAAAACATGAAATCTATAAAACATCGATTCTAATATCTCCTATACATCTATATGATCAAAAATCCATATCTATAAGCAGTTATAAAGACATCCAAAAGCTTTCTGGACATTACATCCTATGAATAGGAAAGAAATATCCTCTACATGTGCATGAGCTATCCAGAATATCCCCTTCATATCTCTGAGATCGCCGCAGAACGTCTGGATATTTTGGATGTCACTGGAAGTTAAAAATTTTCAACCTTTCGACCACTGGTGGATATTCAATTAGACATTCGGACATCCCATGCACATGTTTTGTATTTGGCTCATATCCAGTTCTATGGCTAGTGGATCTCTTGTAGATAACTTTTAAAGATAGGTGGTTGTCTGGGAAAGTGCAAACTACAATTTTTTTTTCTGGTGGAGGGGGAGAGAAAAACCAGGCATTAGTTGTAATAAATGACCATTTGTCCAAATATAAAAGATAGTAAAGCAATATTAAGTAGCCCAAATATACAAAAAAAAAAAAAAAAAAAAAAAGAAAGAAAGAAAGAAAGATAGAAAGAATGACCAAAAATTGCAGTCACGCGTGCTTCAGGGTTAGAAGGGACACCATTTCGGTGCAAAAGAAGAGGATTTTATGCATGAATGAAAAGAAATCCGACAAAAACGAAATGCTAAAACAGCTTAGCTTTAGTATTATATTTTTATTTAATAGCTCATTTCCTTGCATTGAAAAGGGAGTTCCTTGTAAACCTGAAACCCGTATCCGCAGTTCACTACAAATTTTCGCAATTTAACGTTGTAATGTTATCTTTAACTTGAGAATCACCTTGTTTGTTGACTGTAGAATTCAAAGTAGCTTAGCACAAAAGTTATGTGTACTACTTAGATCAGTGATGCCCAAGCTACGGCTCGCGGGTCATATGCAACCCATGAAGTTGATGCATATGGCTCGTTGTTTTGTGCAATGTTACGAGTCGAAAACTACGCTCTGGAAAACTCTAAAACAACCCATCAATCTTCATTTGGTATTAAGAATGATTGTTGCTAATTTGGAGTCAAATGGCCACAAATTGGTGCTAAGAAAGGGGGAGGAGAGCTTCGTATTGCTAAAATAAGAATGCAGTACAAACTAGGGATGCGCCGATAAATCGGCAGTAATCGGTAATTGCCCACATTGCCAATTTTTCATAATTGGCCAAATTTGACCGATTAATCGGCGGGGAAAAAGTGTTTAAATACTTTTTAATAATTTTCAAATCTTTCAGCATTCTTTGAAAAAGAAAGAAAGATGAATAAATTTATTAACCATAAATGAATGTAATTTTCTGCAACATAAGTATAAAAAATAAAAATGCGATGACCAGCACACAGGCTCTGGGCACAGCTAGGCTGGTCCTAGTCAGTTTATTAGTCTCCAATGAATATCAATGACTCGCTTAAAGCTACCTACAGAGCTTAGTCATTACACCTCTACCGGTAAGGTGTTCCAAATGCCCACAACCCTACCGAAGTAATGATTTCTCCTAATTTTCAGATTACCTTGAAATTTGAATAGCTAAAAACAATGACCTCTCGTCCTGCTTTCCGTGCAAAAATTTAACCTATGAAACGCTTTCATATTGATGAATTCAAACAACTGAATTATGTCCCCGCTGACTCTCCTTTGCTATAGGCTATTGCTATTACATATTAGTACTTTTATGTCTGTCATCATAATCTAAATCTAAAAGTCTCCTTACTAGCGAGTTTGCACATTCGAGGAAAACCTGACCGGAGAACAATAGGTCAACCGCGGCACTCCAAAGAAATTGTCCATCTTTTGATCTAACCGGCACTTGGCGTTGGCTTGTATATCTGGCGATTAGATTATTGGCAGGGTATTCATGTTTTTCCGGAAGGAAGCCATTTTTTTTTACGTTCGAGGAGTTTTTGGTGGAGGTATGTGGTTTTGAATTTTCCGACGTTTGTATCATTTTTTTTTTAAATTGATCACTCATTAACCATAATAGTTTCAGTTTGTAGATATTTATTGTGTATTATTTATATTTCTTGTTGGCTTAGAAAATATATATTGAATCTTTAATGTATTCATTCTAATATTTAAGTCGTTTAATACCTTATCGTTCGCATTTGAGATTATTAATTTTGTATTTTAAGTACTGATCAATGCAAAGTACGCTGGTTATTTTTGCTTGTGCATAATATTATACATTATATTTGTAACGTAATATTTAATTTCGCATCAACGGTGTTCGAGCTAAATGGTTGTTTCACTGTGTTCTGTATAATTATATACGAAGTATGTTATTTTTGTTTTAACTATTATATTGGGCCGGTCTGTTTGTAATGTTAGCTACAAGCATTGCAGCAGAGTGAAATTAATTTTTGAGCAGGCTAATTAGTAAAATTGAAAATTAATATCAAACAATATTGAGCATCTTCCCGAGGTGGATTTTATGACTTCTTGTATTCATGACATTACGATTCTACAAGCATATAACTCGATGCGTTTTTATGCTAAGTATGTTTCAATGTGGTAAAAGTAAGTTAAATGCTGTGTTTTCTCCTCTGCTTTGCAAATCGTCAACAAGTGATTTGTTTTCATGTAATAATTTCAAATCTTCCTAGGGTGAAAACGTCCTGCCATCTAAGAAGGGACAGGGGTTTGAGAGCCCCTGATAATCTGTAATTTTCAAAACAATATTTGATTGATGGAATTATATGATGACAAGGTGTATTTTGGGCTAGTGCATTCCTTAAAGGATAGAGCCTCTATTCTGATAGCTAAGGGTTGGCAAGTTTCTGCGGAGGCGGTTAAAACCACTGGTAGGAACCGGTTAAACTGGCATGGCGAAAACCACTTTCTGCCACAGTTGCGGCAGAAACTGGCAAAAACTCACAAAATAATAATTTAAAAAAAAATTATTGACATGCAATAGGAAGTGCATGGAAAAAATAATTATTAACCAAAGCACATTTTAATTATATTACCACAATTTAAAATCAAATATTACATTGTTTGGACCCTGCAGTTGCTTCTTCAAAAAGGTTATTTCTAAAATCTAAACAGTTTCTCAATCTAATATGTACAAATGAGAAACTTTAGAATATTCCTGCAACAGAAGAGCTAGCAGGCAATGCATGAAGGAACAAGCAATGTTTGAAACTTTCATCTATTGTTTTTTTTTTTTTTAACTGGTCCACCATGTAGTAACTGGGGTAGTGGGAGAAATTCGACTGGAAAATAAGTTTCGAGAAATAGGGCCAATTTATTTTGCAAAGCTGTGACATTAGGTACAAAATTTATGTTAATATTGGCAAGTAAAATTCTGGCACTTTCTTCTTGAAGCACGTGATAATTTCGATCACAAACAATTTAGATGAAGCATATAAGTGAGCAAATTAAAATCTGAAATGCCTTTTAATTTTGTATGTCGCTCCTCTTTCCTGAGAACCTATATGATTTTTCGTCATTTGTTAAATTAATCCAAACATTACGAGCATCTGCAAATGAAAAGTTCCCTTCTCGAACTAAATCAAGGGCATTAGCATGGAATTTTATTTTTTTTAAATGATGAAATGAAGTTTCATTTTTTAGTTTACTTAAACGAATATCATTTAGCAATCACTTAAGTAATTAAAAATGCTTTTAAGTTTTTGCCGGTTACAACCACTTTCTGCCACTGGCACGGCAAAAACTAGTTTCTGCCGGCAGAAAGCCAATCCTGGGTAGTTACTACTAAGATGAAAATTTGACAATTTGTCAAAGTAGTTTGTGAAATAGGTAACTATTTGTCCCCAATGCATGCAGTTCATGTTAATCATATTCTTTCTTTAAATTGCCTTTTTTTTTTTGCAGAAAACCTAAGCATCCTGTCTTCAACAATGGTTCCTCTACAAAGCGGATATTTTTCCTATAAAACTGGGCTTTGAACCCAGTATCTTCCTGCTTTACATATTTCCTTCTTTGCAGTCTCCCTGTGAATCGACTGAACTGACCTCAAATTGAGCAATCTGAACATGGAAAAGGTTGACAAATTTCCTTGATATCTTTCCATTGAAAGAGACTTGTTGAACAAGGTGGCAAGGGTAAGTTCTCTACATATCATTTTAAAATTGTTGTTATAAATTGTTTAAAATGCATTTATATGATCTATTCAGTGTGCTCTTTTTTTTCTCACTCATTTTCTGAAAAAAATATTGTCTCCCCAAAAAAACTGCTTGTGTCAAGGCCTGAAAAGCACCTATAATGTTCTGGTCTCAATCAAGGTTTCCGCTATGGTCACATTTTTTGAAAAATGCGAAAATACTATTTAAATTGCAAAAACGGAACAAGGCATTTTTGCTTTTTTTTTTGCTGTAATATAATAAGAAAAAGAAGGGGCAATTTTCAAGTCGATATTCTATATTAGAAATTGTGTGGTCAAGTGGTTTGGCAAGGATCATATTTTATTTTCTTCGGGAAGGTAAAAACGTATAAGGATGAGCTGTTTTTACTTGTTTTTCATAGAATGAATAGTGTAAAATATAATAAAAGTATCGCACTGTGTATTGCATGTCTTATTTTAAATTAGTATTTCATTATATACAAAAAATATTTATCGAAAAAACATTCAGTCTAGAATCCTTTTAGTAAATATTTTTTTACAGTTAAAGGTTTTTAAAAAAAGAATAACAATTCCAGCGATGTAAGATTTGTTATTTTATTATTTTGAAAATCGAAATGGAATTTTACGTAAGATAAGGAGGGGGTGAAAAATCTTTCGACCCCCCCCCTCCCCCATGTAAGGGTAAGCAAGTTGCCAAAATCATCCTTACGTAATCAATGAATGGCCTCTAGAGATTCAAACTGACTTACCCGGAATCCATAAAACCCTAAATTAGTTTTTCGTCGACGAGAAAGGTAGGTACTTTAATGTTTCAAATAGCTGAATAAAACATGAGTTACAAATTAGGAAGATGCGAAATCTATTTTCTGTTCTGAAATTACCTCCAATAGTGAATTTCCAATAGAAAATTATTTTGAGACTTTTTTTTTTCAAAAAATAAGATGTTCCATTGAAAGTGGTACTTTAAAATGGAAAATCCCCGCAAAAATTGCGGAAAGCGAACCCATAGTAAGCTTATTGGATGTGCAGTGGGAAGTATTTGCCCACAAAATGGCGGACGATCGTTGGTTGAAAGGGAATCACTTTTCTACCACATGGACATCCATCTAGTTAAGCGAACCGGTTCCCATGTCCATGTTTTCCTCCCTTCTCTCTTAAGATTCGCGGCGGTCCCGCCTCAGTGGCCGAGTGGTCTAAGCGATTCTTTCTCACACTTCCGCTTCCGAGTCACAACTGTATTTATGTCGAGGACTGCATACTAAGTGCCTTGCTTCCATTATTTTTTATACCCAGGGCCTGATTAACGCATGGTCCGGCGGGTCCGCGGACCTGGGCACCACAAATTTAGGGGCACCAAAATAGCCTAGCCTAAATTCACTTACTTACTTTCTTTTTTTTTTTTAAAGATCATTTTACTTTCTCTCAACTTTAAGGGAGAGGAGGCTCAAATATTTTTAAAAATCAGCTCAAAACCTCATAAAGTTAGAAACATTTCGCGTAAAGAAGTCGTTGTTCCTTATAGCTCTGGAATTTCAAAATAGTTATTCGGATGATATAGATGAACATTTTCCTGAAGAATTAACACACTTTAAAATTTTTGCAAAAGGTAACCTTCTCCTGGAGAATGTTTTAAAAGTATAAGATCACTAAACCTTACACATACATTTCCGAATGTGAATTCACCCCTGCAGCTTCTTCTCTTACCTTGCCTATCAGCAGCTGTTCCAGTGAACGTTCCTTTTCATTTTTGAAAAGAATTAAAAAATCATTTGAGAAGCTGCATTTCTCAAGATAATTTACAGGCGTTTCCCTCATTGACCATTGAAAATTCTGTGACATCAAACACAGATTTCAATTATTTGATCGACACATTTGCTTCTGTTAAAGACAGAAAGAAGCTTTTTTAAAGCTTGATGTCAGAATTAGTAAGATTTTTTTTTTTGCAGTTTTAAATTGTTTTTTAACTTTTTTTTGCCTTAAGAGGCAATTTTAACTGTGATTAGTTTGGTGACTATCAAGTGTTTGCTATTCAAATCCCGGATTTCCTTTCAAATGTAGTAATGTTCTTTTAAAATGTAGTTTCTAGTAATTAGGTTTCTAGTATGAAACATTGACTTTAAAATTGGGCTGATTTTCTCATGTTGGGGGGGGGGGGGGGCACCAACATCTACTTAGGACCTGGGCACCAGTTTGGCTTGATCGGGCCCTGTTTATACCGATAGATGGCAGCACCATCACCGGATCGAACAGTTAATGAGAATTTAGAATTAGTCCAGGAGCTAATAGCTACCTGGTACTAGCACCCCCAAAGGTATCGTTTCACTTGGAGGACATTGAGACCACGAGCATATTTAACGTCGCCCAGTCCCCTTTAATGACGACAGTGGGTCTTCGACCATCGAAGTTCGAACTCGAGACCCTCCGGCCCCGAATCCGACACTCTACCGATCGGGCTTTTCTCACACTTGAGGCAGTGGGTTCAACTCCCACCCTCGCTCCGCATGTACTTCCCCCTCTTTCTGATATAAATTCTTTCATGTGTTGTTTATATGTAATCTACTGAAATAAAAAATATATCATGCGTAAGGGAGGCAAGACACTCAGATTGTAGTCTTCATCAAAATAAACCCGTGCAATAAGCACCAAAAGAAAGGAAGTCTACTAATTCAATTTTCATCTCTAACATGTTGCATTTGTTTTTGTCGTGATTCAGGAGACTGAGTTTTGCGTTATGTACTTTCTTGTCTACCTTTTTTAGTTTTGGGAGATTTGACTGACGACGTTTCTTAGCTCGCGCCAGCATGAGTTATACAGGCTGCTTTTGCTGAAGGTCATGCACATGTAGCTTTAAGCCGAGTTAGGCCCCTAGAAGCAGGACTTGATTGCTGAACAGGCCAACTAGGCCCGGGCTTAGGGCTCCCGATATTTAGGGGCCCCTAAATGTCTGAAATTACTTAAGTCTTGCTAAAATTTATTCAGCCGACGGCTAATGCTATAAAGTTTGAATACAGGGGCCCCCAAAAAAGTATTTGGCCTAGGACCCATCGATATTTTAATCGGGGCCTGCCTAGAGGGACTAATTATCAGTAGTTTAGACCACCGCAAGTTACTTAATAAACCTCAAGATACAAACTCTCTCAATAAAATGACAAGATTGAGAAGTGTATCCTCTCATAATCATCTAAGTCAATGAAAATTAACTAAAAAGTGTAAAATAAAAAAGAAATATTTAAAAAAAAAACCCCGACTGCGTAAAAACCTAAAAAGAAAAATGTATAAGCCCAGTAGTTAAGAATGTTATTAAGTATTTCTGATAATTACACCATTGAAATAGTTTTATAATTGTACACAGATAAGACTAATCATAAATTCAAAAGCAGAAGAGAAGGATCAACAGTCGGAGCCCATTCAAATTTTATGGGGTTCCTTGAATCAGAAAGGAATGGGCCCCCACTGTTGATCCTGTCCCACTGTTGTCTTACCTGTGTACGGTTATAAAACTATTTCAATGGTGTAGTTATTCAGTAGTACTTAATAACATTCTAAACTACTGGGCTTATACATTTTTCTTTTTAGTTTTTTTTTGGTTTTTACGCAGTCAGGTTTTTTGTTTGTATTTAATAACTTCTGAATTCGCTGGAAAAGCAGTGGCAACTCTTGTTATCCAAATGTACATACATGCAGTATATTTCATTTTAAGATATAGCTTGGAAACTACTTCACGTTTTCTTTTGTATTGATACCAAGACCTTTACAATGATTGAGAGAGCAGGCAGGTGTCATACTGGTCTAAGTAGAAGAGAACATACACCCTCTCTGACTGCCTGTTAGCACAGAAAAGATTTGTGCTTGGTTCCACAGATCAAGATTTGCATCAAAGAAAGGAAGAATGCTTTGGACGGGCGAAAGAGTTCTCTAAACAATCTGGTTACTTTTACTTTTCACATCCTTTCTACTGCAAATCGAAGGGATTAGAAAGTCCCTTGGGAATAAGAGGGTATTGGAATGCTCACTCTTGATGAAGATCATCTTTAGTCACCATTTCATATTGACGCTGAAAATTTACTTAAATTTGAATCTTGTATAAGTTTCAATACGTGCGATAGTAAATTCTTGAAATATATCGAAACCTTTTGAAAATCATGTCAAAAAGAGTGAATGCTAATTTACATGTATGTGTTGGATGGATGACAATTTTTTATAACCTTGGTTACTTCGCGCTTTCGCATAATACGTTCTTTTTCTTTGTCCCCCGAAAAGCACAATATAACAAGGGGTAAATGTAATATCAAATTGAGTGATAAACAAGCCAGGGAAAAAAATCTTGATGAAGAAATGAAGACTGGTGTCGAAGGGATACTATGTGGGCCTTGCTTCCGGTTTCTGGCATGTAAACATATTGTTGAAAACAGTTATATTTGTACTGGTGAAAAAGATGTATTAAATCATAAATATATAATTTATTACTCTGCAGCTCTACAATCTGTGGAAACTTTGTTAGATGCTTTAAGTTGAAAAAAAAATTGATTATAGTGACACTGCTGGGCCCATGCAATCTGTTTATTTGTTTTGAAATATCTATACAAACAATTGTATTGTTTTCATATGCTCCTGTAGTAATTCTATTTTAATCTTTTCTTTTCCTATTTTTAGTCTGGAAAAACATTAAATGATATAATGCATTTATTGGTCATACAGTTACATATTTTGAAAATGCATGTGCTTATAAATTCTAAAGAACTATCCTAGAACTTTTCCTTTTTTTCCCCAGAGTTTGTTTATTTGTATTAACTGTACTTATTCTATATTTTGTAGGTTTTAGTTCTTTGAAAAATACTGCTCCTGGACTATCTCCTATCCTGGGCTATCTGGATATCTCCTCAAAAATTGAAGATTTGAACAGACTATTTCACTTTACTACTAATCCTAAATGATGTGTTGCTCTGTTTTGTCTAATATTAGCAATGTGGTGCGCTAGGCTTTTCGAGTGGAATGATAATTCAGTTACTCAGTTGATAATTCAATTACTCAGTGTATTAAGATTCTAAAATGTACTTTAACTTGAGAATCTTGTGAGATTTATTTTATGTATTCTTATATCAACTACTTTTGAATTTTTATTGTTATAAAAAAGATGTATTGAAATCATGGACTATGAATGTACCTGTAAAATGCATATAAAACTCTTATTCACAAAACTTTGTTTGGATTATGTCTGTATTTTTAACTTTAAAGTAAACATCTCCATGTAATTTTAGAAAGTTTCTACTTCTACATCAAAAATAATTTTAATCCCTATGCATTATGTGATATATTGCCGTATCTGAGAGGATATTCAATTTTATTTGATACCAGGGAATTAACTTATTCCATTCAAATTTTGGAAATGAAAATTCAGCAAGAAAAATGTCTAGTGCAAAGAGTTAAATGTGTAAATAAATAATAAAAATATACAGTGTAAATAAAATAATAAAAATATACAGCTGAAAGTCTGAAGTTATGAAAACTGCTGTTAATGAATTATCAAATTTGTACTTTATTTGTTAAAAACAAATCAATCATTTTGAAGCAGATAAATTGGCTATTTATTATTCAGTCAGAATAAAGTGCGACAGTGAACAACGTCTATCATGAAATTTTAAGGTTGTAATGAAGAGAGATGGTTATGGAAAAATTTACATTTTAGTCCTCTCTTAAAAAATAAAAATATATGTATAATTTTGTTCACAATACAATTAAGACCTAAATCAGAATATTATTAAAACAATTTTAATAATTCTCAATCAAGAACTCCAAATATACTTGTACATGAAGAATATTATTATTATTTTTTTTTCTCTGCAATTTTGGAAAATCAAAAGTAGAAAATTTTAGGATATTTTAATTATTCAAGTTTCCTGTACTTTAATATGGGTTAAACTATTTTTACTTTCTTCTATATCTAATATATAGAAAAAAGTATTGAATTTGTGCAAATTTTCAAATTTTGATAGATTTGAACGTTTTGGGGTGTGCTGAGTAGTGTTTGTGTGTCACGTACGTGTGTGACCAGTTTTTTGTGGTCGCTCTACAGCAAAAACTACCACATGAAATCAAACAAAATTTGGTACACATATGTGCCTCAATGTGAACTTGTGCCCATTGGTTTTTGGCTCGAATTCCTCCAAGGGGGGTGGAGCAATGGGACGTTTCTTGAGTTACGCGTGCTTGCTATTCCTCTGGAAGTACCTGGCGGAATCAAACAAATATTGGTCCGTATGTTGCCATTAACAGGAGCAGGTGCTGATTCATTTTTGGTGTCGGTATCTCAAACGGGGGTTGAGCTATAGAACGTTTTTTGTCTTCAATTGTGACTGCTGTATCTCAAGAATTTATTGACAGGTAGACCTTAGAAGGTATAAGAGCTGATTTTATTTTGGTGTCAACAACTGAAAAGGGGGTGGGGTAATCGAACATCCTTTTTTTCCATTGTGAGTGCCATATCTCAAGAAGTCATGTTGCGTTCTGCATGAAATTCGGAATAAATGTGAATTCATATGAAACAGGCATTGGTTCAATTTTCACGCCAATTGCTCCAAGAGGTGCTGATTTTTTTTTTTTTTGCGAATAAAAATAGCTTTATGAATGCAACAATGAGAAAGATAAATCGTAATAAACTGTCGTCTGCGTATTCCTTGTAATTTTAATTGTATGGAAATGATTGGAAATATTATCTCAAAATGATTTGAAACTTTTAACTGTTGCCATCTCATGTTTGTTAACAAATAAAATATTTGTAGCTAATTCAAGCAAGTCTTTTAAAATAACCTTCAATTTTCACTCTGCTTTGATTTTGCGATAATTCAGACATTGGGATGGTCGTCAAGTTTTTGCATGTGTAATTTTGTTTTTGTTGGGAATATTGCTTCCTCGTCAAGAGTGGTGAGGGATCAGAATTATAAGAAAGTTTCGTGATAGCCACAACATACTAGTTTATAATGACACATACTAGTTACAGTTTGTTTCTCTTCAAATTTTTATTGTCCTGATAGCATAGCCAATTTGACATGGTTTCACTAATGAAAATTAACTGAAAGATAAAGTTTGTTCTTAGTTACATCCAGTAATGCAGGCCTACATCCATCTTCTAAAGGTGGGGGGGGGGGCTTAATCTTTAAACCAAAGCCAGTGAGTTATTTTATTCATTTTTACTCTCCCCTTTATTCTGCTTTCAAAGCTTTTTACTAAGAGAACTAGCTTAACATTTGGATTCCTGTTTCAATGATGCATTGAATATTCTGAGGTAAAAAACATAAAGTAACATCTTGGTAAACATATATATATATATGAAGCAAACTATTTTTGCAACCTATGGCCACTCTGCTAATGTATAGCCCTAAAAGTACATTCATCAATGAAAAGCTCTTCTTTGAAAATAAGTTTTCCCCCTTATTTAATGCATACCTTCAGTAATTAATTGAAATAGACCCTGTTTTTTGAAGAAAATTAATTATTTGAATGGGGTCCGGTTCCAATTGATTCAGATGATTGGAGTTCACTGAATTTTAAAAGATTTCATAATCATCTTTTTTTGTAGTAAAAAACTAGAAAGTTTTAGTTTTTCTGTTTTTTTTTTCTTCCATCTCATTCTGCAATTCAGAAAATGTTGTACCAGCATTAACAGCTACAATCCTAAGCTTGAACACACATGACAATACGATAATAACTTTTTACTAAATTTTACAAAAACAGACATTTGCTCTCTTCAAAAAACTTGAGTCATTTTAAAAAATATCTTTAATTTCATTTCAGTCATGGACATCCTTTAATTGCCTGTCCAATTATCCGAGTTCGGGCCCGATGGACTCGGACAGTTATAATTCTATAGTATTTGTATACAGTTGAACTTTGATGATGCTTGTGTATCCCCGATTCACTATTTTGTGTCAATGTCCAGAGGCAACCAGAATTTATCTTCTAGAAGGTGAATTTCATAAGGGTTCTGACATGTATATAGTATAACGGTTCTGACTTATATCCCCTCCCACCGCTACGCCCCTCATTGGGAACAGTGTAAAGAAATGAATTATTTGGCACTGTTGTGTTTTCCTGACAATGCAAGCAAGAATGAAAAAACATTGAAACCAAAAGCCCTCCCTTAATGAAATCCTGGACACTCGCCTGTCCAATTCAAAACTCGAATTTAATTTTTATCAAATGACATGAGAAGAGTATAAAACGCACACTTATTAACCAAACTCTTCTTTCTTCAAATACGTGAATCGATCAACACTATCATTTTCTATCGACGGTTTATTTTGAACTAGGAAAAGTCAAGCTGAAATCACCCAAACAAAGTGAGACAAAAATGACTATAAGCGTTTACGGTATTTAAGACCTGACTATATATCCGAAAATGTAGAATTCTATTCAATATATGAAACATTAAAAAAGTGATTGTATATGCGGGGTGACCTCGTATCGAAAGGGGGGGGGGGTAGGCGCAAACTGTTCAGTTGAGAGTTTACCTCTTTTATTTATTTATTTATTTTTTTTTTTTTTTTTGAGGGGGAAGGTGGTTAGTTCCCTAATTTAGCCAAGGTCTGACTCTTTGTGTTTCTGTGTAAAGCTAATAAATAGCGTTTTTGAGTAAACTTTGCTGATACTTCTTTCATGACGACCTTTCCTTAAATTTTAAGGAATAATTTAAATTTCCTTGACTGTTATAAACCCTAAATTTTGCCCTCCCCCCCCCCCCCCCCTCTGCAGCAAAATCTGTAGGACCCTCCCCACAAGGCAGTGTGTATTTGAAACGTTAACAAGCCTTTAATGCTTTTTTTCCCCCTCCCATTTCTTCTGCGTAGGGCCCCTTAAGGACGTGCCCCCCCCCCCCCCCGCACTGTGGGGTCAGCGGGCACGCAGATCCGGGCCTAGACGGTCGTAATCGCTTACCTTTCTATTAACGCAATGGTAACGTTTTATTTGATGCACAGACGCAAGTATATATACATTATACATAGATATATTTAGGAGGGGACACGATTTTAGTGGTATATAAAGACGCAATTTTTGTGATGTGAGGGTTAAGGAGTGCAGAGCTTCCCTCAGAGAACTTTTCTAAATTGATTTATATAAATTTCGATTTTTGATTTTTTTTTTTTTTAAATCTGAAGACGTTTTAATTTGACTTAGAGGACTGGAGGCTCCTCCTACAAGTTTTCTGAAATTGATGCTTTAAAAGCACTATTCGGTGATGATGAGAGGAATATTCGGAAGTCCTCTTCAGAAAAATTTCACTGAATTCTGAGAAACGAAATTGTAGGCTATTTTTAGTGACAAACTGCCAGATAAGGAATGGGTTCGGTGGTCTCCATCGGAAAAATTTCAAAATCGAAACCTCTTGACGCAATGACGCACAACCCCTGCAATTGTAGAATACTTTAAGGGTAGGTTTTCCTCGAGATTTTTTTTCATACAGAAGTTATAAAGAAGCAACTTTTCATAGGCTTTGTTATCAATAGAGGAAAGAGGGTGCAGTAGGTTTGAAGTTCCCTCTGATTTTTTCTTTTTTCGAAATTAAAGATGAGTTTAAGAATGCTATCATTTACAGGGAGGTTCCCAATATAATCCATATAATCCTCAATTCCTAAAAAAATCATTTCTAAAGCTAACCTACTGTTGCGGTTAGCTTTAGTAGTGAAAGAAATTAACAATACTATTTTCTTTCTTTCGAAATGGAAATTAACTCTCTCAAGGTCAAATATCTTTTTATCAGAGCCATACTTACGATTGCTCGATTAAGCTTTTTCAGACAAATATATGTTGGGGAAGCTTACAAGGGGTATAGGGTTCATGACGTAGACTGTACCATTGCAATTTTAATAGGGTGGCGGGTATTTTAGAGGATTTTTGATCTCACATTCGGGGATCTCGTTCTTGGGAGGATAGGCAGAGTAGTAACCCCTCGAACGCTTCGTTTATCCTCCAATCACAACCCCCTCAAAATGATATCAGGAACCCTGAAAAACTATTCCGCCTAATCAAATCCTCCCTTCAAATGGTACACAGCATCTCCATAAATAAGACAAAAAAATCAAAAACTTCTAAAACTATTCCCCCTCCTGAAATATATCAATGCCGCAGTCTGCGTCAGGACTCCTCCTCCCCCTCGAGTATCCCTATCTTCTTTTGCCCACACTGAAATGAATTCTCTCAAGGTCATACATCTTTTTATCGGAACCATACCATACAAGCAATTGTTTATGCCTTTTCAGATAGTTAACCATGTCAGGTGTGCCCACGAGAGAGTTGCTGGGGTTGTAGCGCAGATCGTACCATTGAAATTTTCATGAAACGACAACTTAGCAGGAGTTTTGATCATGCTAAACCGTCGTGATGACCCCTGATGATTTGTGGGGTCTCTTTTCTTTTCTTATGGAGGGGGAGGGTATCGTTTTTGTGTGGATGGACACCGTACCACTCCTTTGAATGCCGGAACATTGGGCACAACATGCTCGGCGCCCAATGTTCTTGTGCCCAAAGTTAACTGCGCCCAAAATGCTCGGCGCCCAAAGTTCTCGGCCCCCAATGTTCCCGGAGGCCAATCGACGGCGCCCAATGTGCGGGGGCCCAATCTTCCTAGACTGAGGACCCGGTCCTCAAGCCTCAACCGAAATCCTTTTAAAATTGATGTAAAAAAGTGTGTTTTAGTTGATCTTTAATGATATCAGAAGAAAGTCAGTGTTCGGAGGCTGTCCCTAGAGTTCCTAGCTCTCCTCAAACGAAAATTTTCGAAGTGGAAGACCTAAAACTGCTTTAGGCTATTTGTATAGATGATGAGGGGCGGGCGGTAGGTTTCAGGAGCTCTTCCTCAGAACCTTATGCAGTCTTTACTTGTTTTGACTTTAAAGTCAAAGGGAGCAACGACACAACTGTGCCTTTTGGTTCATTTAGCGCCACTGTATGAAAACTACCTTTTCTTATAGGACTCTAGGTTCACTATAAGAAGAGGGGCAGGACGAGGACCAATAAACCAGAACTCTATTTTCAAAACAAAAAGATGCCTCTAGATTGTAAAGTTAATTGTTCGTATCTCGTCCAAAGACGGCTGCTCAAGGGCTGATTATATCAGGACTAAACGAACACGTCTTGAAAAACGTCTGGAAGATATTGCAACATCGGCCGATGTTTCACCGACATTGCCACCAAGTCCATCATTTAGACAGGGGAGCCAACTGCCCTCCTGGATTTGAGAAATTGATGCACCAGTGTTGGTACGGGCCATGACAACTATTTTGTTTTCTTGTAGATAAATGAACGGATTATAATCGTATGTGTATCGCATGAAAGATAGAGTATATGCGGAACAGGAACTAATCACTGTGTTGTAGCTGGTATATAGTAGCGCACAGTTTTGGGAGGGACCATCCGAAATTTTTGAACTCCCTAGGGCCGAATTTAGCTCCATGCCGGCCCTAGGCAAATTTGAAATCTTCGCCCCCTAACTCCCTTTAAGAAGCAAAATATCCTTGACTCAAAAAAACGTAAAAAAGTGTTCCCCAGATTCAAACTGTCAAACTTTATGAAGAAATGATGGCGTTTCACATTCTGAGGCGCCCCGATGAAATGATCAGTGATCTCCCAAAAAAATTTTTATTCGGCAAATTTTGCTGACGATTTGGCAAATACCATGATTGAAAAACATATGACTTTCATAAGATATATCTTATCCCGAAAAATTGTCTCTGTGGAAAATGAAAGAATGCTAATATTTTACTTTCAAGACTAACAATTTAATTCAAAAAATGTGTATTATAATGGCAAATTTGCCGCCCCTGAAAAGTTTGCCGCCCTTAGGCAGCTGCCTACTCTGCCTATTGAGAAATTGGGCCCTGATAACTCCCCAGAAATTTTATTAAAATAAAATTTTAAAAACTCAATTTTCGGGGTATCGAGGCATTAACTGAGGGGGTGGATTTAGGAATCTCCCTCGAAAATGTTTCAAAATTTAAATTTCCCAGTAATTTCTGAAAATTAGGAAATTAAAAACACATTTTGTATGTTTTTGATGATGTACGGAGAAAGGTCAGGTTTCGCCGGGAGCTGGCCCGAAAATACTTTTTGAAAATAAAGCTTAGAAACCAAAATATTCTGTCATTATACATTGAGAAGTTAGAAGAGGAGGGGTGCTCTTCAGCTGTCCAGCCTAAAAATGCACCTTTAGGTAATGTTTGCTTACATTAAAAGAAGTGTGAAGGTGCTTAGAATCCTTCCTTCCTGGAAATATTTTGCCTTTGAGGCTCTAAAAATTCGATTTTTAACTATATTTATACATATTTTAGAAAGGGATGGAAGATTCGTGAGCTCCTCCAAAAAACCTCCTTTTAAAGCTATCATCACGATATAAACTAAGGAGGGAGGGGGTCCTATCAAAACTCGTTTGTAGTTGAAGTCCCAAAAAAATTCATTTAAGTTGTTTAAGTAAGTTAAGTGATAAGGGCTGGATAAGCTAGTTTCCGTTGACATTTTTTTCCAAATAAAGACTTAAAAATGCAATTTTTTGCTACATATCAAGGCATTTGTGAAAGGGCACGGGAAAAGGGGTTCTCCTCCTAGTTTCGAAATTAAAACCATAAAAACGAAAATTTAGGCTCTCTTTGGTCTTGTGAACAATAAGTATACTCTGAGAACCGCAGCATTTAGAGATCGTCCAAGTGTCTGTAGTTAATTAAAGATTTTGGAAACAAAAGTTTTGTTTTGAGGATAGGGATATAATTTATCTCCCAATTAAGGCCTATACTTCTTTTCCAGTAAAATACATGTGTTAAATTTTGTTATCTTCTCATATTTTTTTCCTTAAAGAACTCCTGAAATCACAAGGCTTTGGGAGGGGCCATGGCCCCCAACTAGATCCGCTCCTGGTAGCGCAGCGAGTGCTGAGAAATCAGTCAGTTGGTGAATCGTGTGCAAGACCACATAAAACAGAGTGTGGACTGCAGCTACTCCGACGTCGGGGATGGGAAGAATTAGAGCACCCATCGTACTCTCGATTTTTCTCCCTGTGACTTAGATATCATTTGCAAGATTAAAAAACCAATATGTAGTAGGCGGTTTGCAATAAGAGAGGACATTGTTAATGCTATGCGCCAACAGGTGACCAGATTCCCTCATGGCACCAAATACTGAGGATGATGGTATTCAGCGCACCCAACATCGTTGGTAGAGTGTGGTTACAATAGTAGGGGAGTACAATGAGGGTTTTTTGGTCCAGGTTTGTCATGTTAACTTTATGCGTGCTGAGTTATTTTTGTGCCCCGTGAAGGCCATATTTCCCTGTATTCTACCATAATAAATTAGTGTCAGTGATGTTCCCGTCAGTTTTTCTGAGGGTGTACTCCCAGTAATTTTATGCACAATATGTGTATGCGATCATATACATAATATGCAAATTTTTAAAACTTGAGTGTATACCCTATATGTCTAATAAATGTTTAAGAGTATATGGCGTATATGGAATATACTCAATGGGAACACCACTGATTAGCGTTACTATTCATTGTCCACTAGGCTGGTTCAAAAATACATGTATAAAAAAAATGTTTCTCCTAGATACCAGGACACTCCCCAATATTTTTAGACTTGTAAATAGTAATATACTGGCAGAATTTTAGCTTCCTATTTCAACTGAAAGAGGGTTCTCCACCCCCGCCCCCAAACTTCATAAGTATGAGGAAAGAGGCTAAAAAAAATATATTTAACTGAAAAAACAATGCTACACATTCTAATAGACACTAGTAACATGCATACATTGCAATAAAACATTTACAAAAAAGAAAAACAGCTGGGGAGAATAAATGTTTCTAAATTTTTCTTTTTCTATGCTATGGCTAATGTTAAATTAATAGCTCCACTGAGCACCCTCTTAAAATTTGAGTAAGAAGCTAAAACTTTTACAGCGTAATACTATTATTGAGTCTAAAGAAAAATAGGGGGTGTCCTGGACTCTAGCTGAAAAGAAGTTTTTTTATAAACACCCTAATGTCCACACATGTAGCTAACACCTTGTCCTTTTGTCTGTATATATCATTTTCCAACCGGGCTGGTATCTTCAAGAAAAAAAATAGTTGCCATGACTTTTGTGCCAACCCTTTGTATTTATAAAATGTAAATTGGTGTGGTTTCGGTCCCCACCACACCACTACCCAATTTGGAATTGGTGTGGTATAATTTCACTGCAGTGACACTATTTGCCCCTCCCTTCCCCTGGAAAAGCTCATAACGAAACATGCTATAGAGAGCAATGCCTTCAATGGCACCTCCAGTCGCACAAGATCCTATCACACATTGCCCACCACCCCTTCTACAATTTAATCTCCTTACAAAGAAACCCCTATCCCTTTTTTTAAACATCGTTATGGAATTTACTTAATGGTGGTGGTTAAATGGATATGGTGGCTTTTGTGGATTAGTTCGCATGCTGGATGAGGCCCAAAAAGCCATATGTTAATCACTGTTGCTTTAGACCTTTGTGACAATAAGAAATTCTGAACATTTTTCCTTTCTTATTTCATTTCATCGACATTATGAAAAATAATGAATTATCTTTTTGTGCTTTTAATTCAGTAATTTTGTTGAAGAAAAGAAAAAGCAAAATTCTTATGTTATTTTGCATATAGGATTGTTACTTGCAGTAAAATACATTTTGAACTTTAAAATAGCTTTGTATGTTTCATAATACATTTTTCGACAGTTGAACTCGAGTGATAACTATTTTTTTAAAACTTAAATTATCAAATGCATTTTACCATTTCTCAATTCTTCTGAGAACCAAATATTTAATGATATCTGTAAGATTGGAACACAGAAAAGTTTATTTGTGGACAGAGTTATGATTACTTTTTTACATTACATTATTCTTTGAATGTTTCTTCATATGATAGCTCAATATTTTAAATTCTTACTCACTAATGTGTTTATTAATGATCATACCAATCCAAATAGAAAATAATTTGCAACAATTACAAATACAAGAATTGGTATTAGGTATAGTATAAAATGTCAAAAGATATTGTCTGTTGAAAAAAAAAAAAGCGTACAAAGAAAAACATATATGGAGCATTGAAATTATATTATATATGTACTTCACATGAAGAAAAACATTGTTTTGGAGATTCAAAAAGAAAGAAATATAGACAAGAATATAGAAAAAAAATAAGTAAAATTTATTTGCAACAATAATTTTTGTTCAAATTTTTTACAACAATTAAGAGTTAAAAGTGAGCAACAATCAAAAGTACATTTAATAGCTGTCATCTTTATCACATTTCTTTTCCCTTTCTACAAGTCAGTTTCCAGTGAAAAGTAAAAAACAAATAAATAAGTTTGCATTTCAGAGGTATATGTTCAAAACAAGTTTACTGTGCACAAATCTCTGCATGTACTGCTGTCAACAAGGCAAATATGACAGTTGCCAAGGGGTCAGATATAGTTTAGGCCTTTTCCCCCTTAAAAAATATGCAAAAACAATCTGTAGACAGTGGCGTACCTAGCATGGGCAACACCTAGAAGCGAAAGAAACTAGTTTCGAAAAATAAGTGAAGAGCGTTTAAATCACCCCAACTAGTATCCCTGAATGTCTTTTTAAAACTTCGTTTTTTAGGACTTGAACTTCAAAATAGTTTTTGGGGAGAGTCCTAGAACCGCCCTGCCTGTAACATCAATGAAGTTATTCTGAAACTACGTTTTTAGAACTTTAATTTTGAAAAGATAGGCGGAGGGAACTTCAAAAAGCCCCATTCCTTTCATTACACTAACGTCAACAAATATAGCCTATAATAGCGTTTTAAAGATTTCAATTTCTAAAAATTTCCGCAGAAGGCCTCCTTAATTTTTCCTCCCCACAGCATTACCAAAAACCGTCTGAAACTGCGTTCTTAAGACTGTAATTAAAAAAAAAAAAATCCGGGGGAGAATAAACCGCCCTCAATCCCTATCCATCGAAAGCGAGATTTCTTTAGCAGTGCCCTCCTTACATTCTTTTTTGGTTGCGCCAATGGGCGACTTTTAGACTGCAAGTGCGTCAATTCAATTTTTTAAAAAATAATTTCATCCAAGTTTTCTATTAAAAATACAGTGAAATTCCGTTACAACGAAATTTCCGTTTCAACGAACTACATTTTCAGTCCCTATATAACCGCCATTACATTATTTGAATTCCATTACAACAAACAATTTGTGGTCTCTTGAAGTTCGTTGTAACGGGATTTCACTGTAGTATAAACTGCCTAAAAGTATATATTAATTTAAATTTTACATTTTATTTCGTTTTTGGATAAAAATTTATCAATTATTCACCTATTACATTTTTTTCGAAATTGTCCAGTTTGAGTATTTATCCATGCCTCGGGTAAATATCCCAAAAATATTTACTTACCTACTGGGTGTTTACATGATCCACATCATTGGTTATGATTACTCTTTTGCTTTATATCATTCTATACATATTATTTCATATGATAGCTCAATATTTTAAGTTTGTACTCATAAATTTTCTATTATTAGTAATCATAGCAACAGTTGTACTCATAAATTTTCTATTATTAGTAATCATAGCAACAGAAATATAAAATAGCAAAAACAAAAAATGTAAGAATAATTATTATAGTATAAAATATCTTAAGATTTTTCAGTTTACTGTTAATAAGATGGTGGGATCAAAAAAAAAAAAAGTATTATATGCTTCATAAATAAATTATGTACTGCAATTTACATTTCATCATCTTTTAGGGTATTGGAGAGAGATGTTTTGAGAACACTTACCTGCAGAAAGGAAGGAAAATAACAATCAAAATTGTCCATAATTTAAAGTTAACTTAGAAGCGATAGATTTGACAACAAGGAAAAAAAAATCATACACTTTGAACTTAAATTTCCACTGTAGCAACACAACAGCAGGGTTGGCAGTTTTGAACACTATGCCCTGTCCAAAACCCTTGTGTTTAAAACTGTACGAAAGTGTCCAAAACTACATTTTTAGAGAAACTATTTTGTAAGAAAATATCAAAAACAGAATGAAATGATTCTAATTTATGTTTTGTATTGAATATTTATTTAATGTGAACACTCAAGTGTAAATATATATGTATCTTATTTATTCAGCTGATTCTAATCTAGTTACATAAAAGTTGAATTCTTCATCAAAGATTTCAATTTGTACACAAGTTTTTTTGTTTTCCATAATAGTAACTAACTTTTTTGATATTTATGCTTGTGTGCACAATGAAAGTGCTCAAGATATAATGCAACAATTGACTTAAATGTAATAAATGACAATTTTGAACTACAAATATATTTGAGTCTTTTACAGCTTTGTGAAGATTTTCTTTTCAGGATGGCGCCATTTCATGATCTAAAACTAAATTACCACCAAACTACTACAAACGTACACCATACAAAAAAAAAGAAAACATACATAGAGCATTAAAATCATATTTTATAAGTAGTTAACACAAATGAATGATTTTTTTTTTAAACGTAAGACTTAAAAGAAATAAACATAGACTGAATTAGAAAAATTAAACAAATTTATTTGCATTAAAAATTTTAGTTCAAAATTTTTTACTACAAATAAGAGTCAAAGGTACAAATAGAGTCAATCATAACTACAGAATAGTCTTCTTTAATAGCTGGCATCTACATCACTTTTTTTCTTTTTCTCCAAGTCAGTTTTAAATTAACAGCTGAAAATAAATAAATAAAAATAAATAAGTTTGCATTCCAGATGTACATTATAAAAAAAAGTTGAATGTGTACGAAAGTTTGCATGTAATGGCATGGCAAACATAACTGCTGCCTGGGGTTTGATATCTTTTGACCCTTTATCCCTCTTAAAATCTACAGTAATACAATCTGTACAATATAATAGTAATAATAATATAATATAAATAACAACATAGCAAGCAGTACCTATCTTAAACTACATTACAGTTAATCATAAATAGTCAATACCCAACTGAAAAAAAAATCAAGATTAGGATTGAAAATTAAAGGCAGTGGAAAAATTAACAGTCCAGTTACTTAAAATTAGTTTAAAAAAAAAAAAACTTATGTGAGGTGGGTTCAGGTAAGTGTGTCGCCTGAGAATTTGGGGAATGCTGCCTGAAGAGACTTCTGCTATGCATTGAACATGTTGGGAGAATGTCTGGTGATAAATCCTATAAGTAGAGATTGGCACTGGTTTCTCATAGATAAAACACAATCAGTGATAACTTAAATACTCCAATGCGAAGATTGATAAAGTTTGTTTGGTTTATTTTGTTGTCATATCAAACAGCTGAAGTCAGCAAGTGTACGTTGTAATTTTTTAGCAACAAGTTACTACATACTAACATACATGACATGTTTTAGTTAATTACTTTAACCAGACTTTGTTTATAAGAAGGGTTGCACTTTCCCTTTATTTAAAGTAAGATGGGGTAAGTGCACCAAGGGCGTCTATATGCAAAATTTTAAGGGGGAGGGGGCACCTCAGATATCCTCTCCATGGTTTAGCAGGATATTTTCCCCATAGAAACAGATTTCACTACAGATTAAAGTTATTAAAATTTGACATTTTTAATAACTTATTCCTTAATTGCTGGAGAAGAAATGCATTTGCAAAGAAAAAAGACCCCCCTCCCCATATGGGCGCCCTTGAAGTGCACCCTATATTGTGGGGCAACTGTGACCCCATGCAATTTGCCTTTAATTTTGTTTATAATTTCTATTTTCAGTTCATTCTTATATTTTCTCTTCAATAACTTCTGAATTCCAATTGTGTATTAAATTTGGAAAATGGGGAGAAATCGGCTCGAAAGAATAGATCAAGAAAAATCGTATTTGAAATATAACATCCAAGCAATAATCCAAGGTTCAACCATAGTTTTTATGAGCACTTTGTGTAGTGATATATATAAATTATTAAATAGGCTCATTAAATGTATGGTTAATGCTGAATGCTAAGAAAAAAGAGCAGTTTTGTCATCAAAATATGATAAAATGTGTATTTTTTAGGGGCCTGTATCTCAGTGCACTGAGGGTCAGTATAGAACACACTGCTTGCATTTCAAACTAGAATATGTGTATTTTCACAATCAAGTGACAGAATTATTGGCAAATTATTTTCAAGAACACAATATGCATTTCAAAATAGTAAAATGAATTATTTAGTTTTCAATTTAATCAACTTATATGGTTTAAACTTTGCTCCAGGGATTTCCAGATACTATTTAAAAAACTAATATGATCAAAAACGTACCATAAAAGATTTATAGACTTGCAAATGGACTAATTATGCTTACTCACATACTTTATAATATGATCACTAGAAGCAAAGTTTAAAAAAAAGTTAATATTGCGGTAAAAATGTAAGTTATATTTGTAACACTTTTTTGAAGGTGCTTTAGATATATTTTTAATTATTTTAATTAAGATAGCCTTTTTTTCATTTGTACTGTACATTATAGTTCGTTGACATTTGTTTAGTCTGTGCATTATAGTGACAAAAATTATTTTCTCTGCACATGATAGCAAACAACTACTAAGTCATATTTCATTACTTATGATAAAAGCAATACTATGACATTATAAAACAAGGGTATTGTTCAGACGAAGGGGGTGAGAAAGGATTGTTCCCACAGACTTTAGTTTTAGATCATATTACCGATCTCAGAATGTCTTAATGCAAGTAGGGATTATTATGAACCCCAGCTTCCTTGGCTGGTTTCCAAGTAAAGAAAATGCAAAAGAAAAGTTCTGTACAAATAGAAATTGATGTTACACAACTAAAAGAAGTTGCTAACATCATAAAAACATTTAAATGGTACAAATAGCAACTAGAATCGGAGACACACGCTTTAGGGTTACAAAGGACTTTTGATAATTAAGTAAAAAAAACAACCTTATTATTGAAAAGACATCAAATAAAACATAAGAAGTCTTTTCATCCACAAGCTAACTTTTGTTTACTTATTGCATGAAAGTTAATATTCTATTTGCAGCTAAGAATAGTTTATAGCCAAGGAATACTTACCGCCATTTAATTAGAAATAGCGTAATCATCAGCAGAACTTCCTCCACAGCATGTAAAGAATGGTCATCACTACAGGCATTCTTATTTGTAATCTCCATTCACAATCTCTGAAATTTGAAGCAAAATTTTTAATCATAAGATAAAACTGTAATTTAATAACAGAAATCAAAAGAATGTAATGACTGCATTTATGCAAAGTATAAGAAACGAGAAATATTAAATAAGTGCTTTCTTTTCGAAAGGGGCGGATCCACGGACATCATGACTTTAATTGACCAAATATAGTCTAAATTGCTTTTTTTTGGAACTTTTTTTCTTCATGCCTAATTATCTTATATTCAAATAAATTTAACACAAGTGCGGCATATTTGTAGCATAATTCAATAAATTACCTAACTGCACGTACATGTGTGTGCGTTGCTATTCATCTCTTTTATATTTTTCTTAATCTTTACCAATATATACATTCTAGCTTAGTGGCAGATCTAGCCAATCATTTTGGGAGAGGCCATCCAAAATTTTTGAACTCTTCACAGATATTTTATTAAAATGAAATTTAAAAAATTCAATTTTAAGCATGTTTGTACTTTGTACCTAAAATTATTAGCACTTTATGATTACATTTATAAAGCTATTTAAAAAAAATTTAACAGTTTCATTTTCAGCTAATCGATGAAATACAACTCAAATTCAAAATAATAGAATACTTCCCACATTTTGGAAAAAAGTTTATTCTAACCAAATATAAGTGCAAATTAGGCATTTAGATGGACATGCTACCTTTCTTAGACATTAAAGTGTGAATTTCATCTCAAATATACTCAATTAAAAATAATCTTAGACAGAATAATTCAAACGTTTATAGTGATGAAGATTTACATTGAGTCAAAAAATTAGAATATTCAAATTGAAGGGGGGAAAACACTTTCAAAAGAAGCAACATTAATACTAGAATGCGTCATTTTTTGCTGAATTCGATGCTTTAATCCTTTCTCTCACATGGATTCTACCACCTATTTACATTAATCGTTTCTGACACTGTTTCCATATTCTCTTCAATGCGGCAACAAGCTAAATTTTGTTGGTGGGCACCAGATCTTGAACGGGTTTATTTAGATTTGATGGTACACCAAATTCTTGATTGTATTGAGATTGGTAGAGTTGATTTACCAGTTCAATACCGAAATTCCTCTTTCTGTTTAAAATCTATGAGTCGATTTAGAGATGTGACACGGAGTAGAACCTTGCTGGAAGATAAAATGTGTTGCTAAATGGGTAACTGCTGTGCCTCAGATGAAGTATCATTCAGTATTATTGATTAACAGCGGAAATCACGCATTGTTTTATTTTATGATGTATATAACTTCCCAATTCCAGCAGCTGTCATGCACCCACAAACCAAGAAGGATGTGACAAAGTGGAGAGAACCTCTTACACAAGATTTCTCATACGCTTTTCTTTTTAAACGTCAAACCCAAACACCTTTTTTGTTTACAGATATTTCAAAAATGATTCATCACTGAATATAATACTTTTCCAACATTGTTGCCCCTGTTTGAGGTTGCCCCTGATCTCCTCTTTTTTCGACAGATATTACAAATAAATATGCATCACTGAATAAAATGTCTTTGCAGTCTTGATGCACCGAAATGAGCTTCTCTTTGCTCCAGGATAGTTGTGCACTTTTCTGCTTCATGTTTATCTTTGGTCTTACTTCATAGATCCGCAATTAAAACTGCAGCTTATGCAACCATCCAAGTGTAGTTGGCGTGGATAAGATAACTATATATTCTGTCCAACACTTATGGACATAAGAAGCATTTTCAAACGATTATTTTGGACAGTTTACTTTAATTTGAATTCATCTCTGCCAGGAGTTACAATTTTACTACCTCGTTTACTTCGATTACTTTTTAGTTGGTCAGTCTTATATTCCTTTAAAATCTTACATACCATAGAAAGGTTAAAGGTTCATTTGAATTGAATTGGATAGTTTTTTTCTAACTTTAAAAAATGATGCAATATGTAACTTCGTTTTTTTCCTATTTATCACCTTGACAACCCATTTTGAGCAATAAAAAGCTTTTATAAGAGTGTAAAATTATCCAGGCGCCAAGCTCCATACTTGTGACAAACTATAGGGCAACAGGTAAGCAAATATTTTCTCTACTTTTTAAAATTCACATTGAATGAATAGATTATTCTAATTTTTTGTCCCATATAAAAATTTATCTATTATTCCAATGTGTTAATGACCTATAAATCGTTAAAATAATATCTGAAAAGTTGTTTAAATTGATTTGCCCTTTCATGAATAACGAGTTCTTGTTTTTTTAATTTCATGCGTTCATTTTTTCCGACCCTGGGACAAGTTTTGTTCAAACAGTTCTGATATTCTATTATTTTGAATCTGGATTGTATTATATAAAGCACTAAAATGTAACTACAAATAAATAAATACTTAAATGTGCAAAATCACTGTAGTACTGCAAATTAAGTTCTAAATGATAAACATTAGTGTTGAATAACAATGCGAAACAAATAAGAAAAAAGGAAAACATTTTTTCTACTGATGAGGATTTTTTAATACACTTAATGTTTCAATATTCAAAAAAAAAAAAAAAAAAAAAAAAAAAAAAAAAAAAAAAAAAAAAAAAAATTTTGGCAAAAAATATTTTGCTTTGGTGTCTTAAATAGCAAAATGTAGTTTTAAAACCAACTTCACTTTTCTTTTTCGCAACTGCTAAAATAGGCTACTGAATATTTGAGAATTTAATTTGACTATTTTTATTTAGTTTCAGGATGTTATCCCCCCCCCCCCAAGTATGTAAATATTTGGTACAATGTAGATGTGAAATTTAAAATTACATAAATTTATTAGAAAAAAATTGTAAAAAAAGGAAACCAATGGTTTGGCTAATAAATAGTGAGACATCAGCTAGGCCAATTTTTCTAGCCGAGCGTAATCAAAAATAGCCAGTGATTGTTGATCTCTGAGGACTACTGATTATTTTTTATGGTTATAATCAGAATAGTATAAAGTTTTGTAAATTTTATGGCGGCATGGGGGTCTGGCAACCGAACTGACAAGGGGCCTTGGCTCTCAGGGACTCGGAATGACAATCATATTTTTGAGACTAATGCACATATTAAAATAAGTCATCCATGATTTTAAAGAGAAATTTACCAGGTTTTTTCTTAATAAAGTTTAATCACATAAATGTGCAATGTGCGAGCCCATTGTACAATGTGCTTAATTATAAATGCCCGATGTTGGAATCTTTAGAAATGCAACATCTTATCTATAATTGAACTTGTTTCACACATTTTGGAGTATTGCACTGTCAATGAAGGTGGTCTCCATACACCCCATTTTGAAGAGAAAAAACTTATGTGAATTCCTGAGCATCAAAGGACCACTGCACCATGTTTGGAAAAAAATCCGACGAAAACTGGATTTGCATAACAAAAACCCCTTGTGGGGGGTATTCACACCCTCCCCCCTTTCCTCATAGCAAAAACCCCTATGACAATTCCTGACCATCAAAGAACTGCTGTGCCAAATTTGGCAAAGATCCGACGAAAACTGTGGATTTGCATAAAGAAATCCACTGTGGGAGGGAGGGTGGCCCCCCATTGTGAACAAAAAACTACTCTAAGTGAATTCTTGAGCATCAAAGTACAGGTCTGTAAAATTTTTGCAAAAATCTGACGTAAACTGGAATGGTGGTGTTTTCGCACCCAACCCCTCCCTCATAGGTAGGCGAAAAACTCCCTATGAAAATTCCTATGCATCAAAGCATCACTGATCCAAATTTGACAAAGATCCGACAAAAACTAGGTATTTATAAAAGGAAGTCCCCGGTGGGAGGGGGGGTTCCGATTGGGAACGAAAACAGCCCAATGTGAATTCTTGAGCATCAAAAGATCTCTCTGCCATATTTGGCAAAAATCTGATGTAAACTGAATTAGCATTAATAAAATCGTTATTTGGTTCAGCGTTAGAAATTAGTGCTGGTCCACTGGTCCCAGACTACTGAAACCTGCCTGGGACCACCATAAAAAATAATTGGTGGTCCTTAGGACCAACTGTTGTATATTTTTTATCACACTCTGCTATAAAATATTCAAAAGCATTAGTCTAGCCCAGTGATTCCCAACCTGGGGGCGATAAATTTCTGGGGGGGGCGACCGGTATTCGGATACCTGGTAATGGGAAATTCTTCACCTTTCAAAAACTATATTTATTAAAACAAATCGGTACACAATTCAGAAATATCTTTCAGAATACCTATGTTGTGTAATACCGAACCAAGCATATGGCACGTCAAATCAAAGAAAGTCGTTGCCAGAAAATAAGGCATGTATGATTTACAGCTCAATCAAATCTGTTCGGATAAAAAAAATCCCAAAAGCGAAAAATAAAATCTTTTATTTTATTGCCATTTTCACGAGGAAGAAAAAAAATCTTGTAAGCACTGTCTGACCGTTGGCGCCATCATATACTTAACGCCTGAAAAGTGGATGGATATGTGTAAGAATGGATTTTTGCATTTACTTATATCTGTTGTTATTCAGAATCATGCAATCAGCGCATAAACCTCCTTACGTAGTTTCTATTGTTTGATTTAATTTAGTGAATTTCTGTTTAATTGTGCATGTTTCGTAGTGTGGAAGTTCGATATGAATTCAAAAAAGATGTACCGACAGTATTCAGCAGAGTATTTAAAATTTGGTTTTGTCACGTCACAGCAAAATGTGCAGTTTCTGCATTGTCTTTTGTGCGATAAAACATTTTCTACCTATGAGAGGTCATGTCAGCTTTATCAGAAAGAGAGCAGGGATCCTTGGAAGGAACCTGCTCTGAATGATAGTAATATAAGTTTTGAAAACTCTATAGGGGGAGGAAATCCGGAGACCTACTGACAAAGGGGCCCCATATTTACCTTCGGCGACCTTGTGAATTCTTCCCTTTGACTATAGTTAAAAATTAAATAACTCTTTGAACAATGCAGAAAACATCTTAAAACGTCAAACATTCACCCATCACACAGAGCTATGAAAGATTACGTATTGTTAAGTCAGTATTTTAATTTCTCTGTAATGAAGTCCCGTCTTTTCTTTATAAACGATATATCGAACAGATAGAAATCTAAATATTGTTATTGCGGTAGTAGATATATATCGATATATGATGGTATATCGGTATATTGCCCAGCCCTAGTGATGTATGAAAATGAAAAAGTGAAGATGCAGTAGTAATGTTATTGTGGGACGGGGGAGGAGTAGAGTAGTAATTGCCCTCCCACTGATTATTTTAAATCACGGGCTAGGATGTAGTGGTACCCCCATTATTGAAACTCTGCACATGCCTCTGGTACATAATAAAATTTGAGTTTGGAATAGAATATCGATTATATCAAAGTAAGCCCTAAATTTTAAAACCATTGTTGATGAAACTTGAGCAAGCAAGGTTTTAGATTTATATATTAACTAGCAAAGTACCCGGCGTTGCCTGGGTCAATAATAATTGTGAGAAACAATCGCTACTTTCTTTTGTTTCGTTTTAACTGAAAGAACTCAAAACACACCGCTTTGACATGATTAAAAATCGAGCTTCTTCCTTACCCATAAAAGTAAAATAGCAATAAGTATGAACAAACGAGTACAGTAGAAGACCGTTATAACGCACACCTTGGGACCAGAGCTTTTGCGTTATACAGGTTTTGGCGTTATATAAGTCATTTCACAAATTTTGAAACTAATATTCAAAATATATCTATATTAGCACTTCAGAATGAGTTCTATCTGCAATGAGTATTAAAACACTAATTATACAAGTAATCATTCATAAATAAACATTCTTTACCATTAAAAGGAAGTGAATTATCCTGCACTTCTGTCAGCTTCATGGTTTGCATTAACAGCTGCATTTTCAAGAGCCATCTGATATTTTCTCTTTACTGTGAATATTAATTTTCATTTAAAAGCTTTGAATTAAGCTGTAAAGATGAAAAACTGTTTCAAAATTTAATTTTCCTAACAAATTTTATGTTAGCAAGGCAAAACAAAGGAATTTTTTAAACTTAAAAACCTATTGTTTACTTCTGAAAAGTTGTGCAGTTTATAGAGAATTGCGTTATATAAGTCGGCGCTGTTTCTCTAAGTGTGCAAAAAGTAGAGTTTCCAAATGTTTGAAATAAAGTAGAAAAAAGTAGAGTTTCCAAATGACTTTAAACCAGGGTTGGCCGAATTGGACCCAATTGGGATGGACCCAATGAGTTTTTTTGAAAAAACCCATTATTTAGCCCACTTTTGGGTTTTTTTAAATTTTCTGAGAAGTTTTTAAAAAAATTAATTTAAATACTTTCATAATTTAAATTCCTTTTTTATTTGTTCTTCATCACAGACAATGAACACAAAAAATGAATTTTGAACTTTAATAGTATTTCTTAACACTTAACAGCATTAAAAAAATACTTCAAAGATTTTAAATAAATATATTTAACTTTTTTCTTTAACTGGTCAATAAATAACTCAAATTATCTTGACTGAGTCCTGTCTCGTCTGATTTTCTCAATATTTGTAGATTGTACAGAGGAAACTACTCTAGTTAAAAGGCTTTCAGGTGAATTATTTTCCGCAAACCAACATGTCACAAATCTCGAATAAACACAAGGTATATTTTTAGAAATTAACAGGTTTTTCAAACGGTCAACAGAAAACAGAACAGGATGTACAGCATTTTCATTATCTTCGAAAAAGTTTAATATTTCTTACTCTGTACACAGAAGTAGAAAAACAGGCAACATTCAATTCAAAGAAATGTGTTGATTAAGCTGGAATTCAGTAAAAACTGATTTAAACTACTTGAGGTTCTACAGTAGTTTTGCATAACAAAATGATATACAATAAAGTAAAATGCAAAAAAAAAAAAAAAAAATGTAGTAATTAAAAACGAACAATAGATTTTATCACTCGAGAAGTAACTTTGCTTTAACTGTTGGTAATAACGAAAACTAAAAAAAATCTGAAACTTCACCATTCTTGGGTTTTGTAGTCTTTTATACTTTTCTTCAGAATATGCTGAATTTTAACTAGTTTTCCAGCTTTTTTTACCCGAAGACAATTTTTGCACTTTGTCTATACACTTACGCTACAATATGCTACAAGTACCCCCACATTTTCCCTAAAAAAAGACAAAAAACCCCACATTTCTTTTACAAACCCAACTTTAGTTGGGTTTTATTTAAAAAAACCCAAAAAACCCTGGGTCCATGGACATTTTTAGAAAAACTCGGGTTTTTGCCAACCCTGCTTTAAACTTATATTTGCTCCGGAGAAGCCTTGATTCAAAATTTTCATTATGATCACTTTTAATATTGCTGTTGTTAGGCACAGAATTTTTGTAACAAAGGGTTTTATATTTAATCATTTAATGGAGAAATTACATGACATTTACTGTTTTCCATCATAACGTTTTTAAACTAAGCTTTTTAGGAATAAATAATAGCCTAAGTTGCTCCCTGATAATGTAGCTATCTTGGTGAAAAAATAGTTAAACTGGGTCCAGTAGTTTTTAAGATTACCCTGGATATACATACAAAAGTAGTCATTTATGTATATAGACGAGGATAAAAATCCTAAGATAGCAATAAATGTCATGCTTGCTGCAGAGAAGCCTTTATTCAAAATTTTCATTATGATTACTTTTAATATTGAATATTGCTGTTGTTAGGCAACAAACTTTTGTAACAATGGGTTTTCTATTAATCATTTAATGGGGAAATTACATGACATTTACTGTTTTTGATCATAACGTTTTTAAACTACGATTTTTAGGAATAAATTATAGCCTAAGTTGCTCCCTGATAATGTAGCTATCTATGGTGAAAAAATGGTTAAAATCAGTTCAGTAGTTTTGTAGATTACGCTGGACATACATACATACAGAAGTAGCCATTTATGTATAAAAATAAGTGCATTAAATTTACCTATAATTCTTAGTTTTTTGATGAGATGAGGCTACGAAAATATGTTTTTTCAA
>NW_026559022.1:300000-380631 GCF_026930045.1 Uloborus diversus
AAATCTTCGTGTCGAAAAATTAAACTGACTCAGAATTTTCTTCCCTACATAAATAATCAATAATTGCAAAGGAAAGAAATTGAAAAAAAAAAGAATTTTCAAATTAGAAAAGAAATATATACATTGAAGATATTCGCTCCGGCTGGGACTCGAACCCAGGCCACTCGCTTGGAAGACCAGCGGTCTAGCCATTAGGCTATCGGAGTTCTGTCGAGCGGAGTCTTACTGCCTGACTGATACTGCCTGACTGACAGACTGACTCACTGACTGACTGATACTGACTGACTGACTCACTGACTGACCGAGACTGACTGACTAACTGCCTGACTGACTGAGACTGGACTGACTGACTGACTGACTGACTGACTGACTGCTTGACTCTCTGACTGGCTATTTCACTGACTGACTGAATGACTAAATGACTGACTGACACTGACTGACTGGCTGCTTGACTACCTGACTGACTGCTTGACTGACTAACTGACTGGACAGGACTGACCGACTGACTGACTGACAGACTGACTGAATAAGGATGACTGACAGACTGACTGAATAAGGCTGACTGACTGACTGACTGACAGACTGACTGAATAAGGCTGACCGACTGACTGACTGCCTGACTGACTGACTGACTGAATGACTGACTGACTGACTGACCGAGACTGACTGACTGACTGACTGAGACTGGACTGGACTGACTGACTGACTGACTGACTGAGACTGACTGACTGCTTTAGTGACTAACTGACTGCACAGGAGTGACCGACTGACTGACTGACTGCTTTAGTGACTAACTGACTGCACAGGACTGACCGACTGACTGACTGACTGACTGCCTGACTGACTGACTGACTGAATGACTGACTGACCGAGACTAAATGACTGACTGCTTGACTGACTGGCTGAAGGACTAACTGACTGACTGAGTGACTGACTGACTGGACTGACTGACTGAGACTGAATGACTGAGTGCTTGACTGATTGACTGTCAGACTGACTGACTGACTTCGCAAAAGGGAAAAATAAAAAAAAACGAATTATAAAATTAGAAAAAAATATTTGCATTTAAGATTTCCTTTCCGGCCGGGACTCGAACCCAGTACCACGCGCTAGGAACCCAACGGTCTAGCCATTAGGCTATCGGAGCTCTGTCGATGGAAGTCTTAAATATAATAAAAACAAAAAATGCACCTTGGTAATTATTGATTCAAACACTTTGAATTTTACAGGTCGAATAATTAAACTGACTCAGAATTTTTCTCCCTACATAAATAATCAATATTCGCAAAAGAGAAAAATTAAAAAAAAAAGAAGAAGAAATTTCAAATTAGAAACTAAAAGTATACATTGAAGATTTTCGTTCAGGCTGGGACTCGAACCCAGGGCCACTCGCTTGGAAGCCTAACACTCTAGCCATTAGTCTATGGGAGCTCTGTCGGTGGGAGTTTTAAATATAATAAAAACAAAAAATGCACCTTGGTAATTGTTTATTTAAACACTTTGAAATCTTCGTGTCGAAAAATTAAACTGACTCAGAATTTTCTTCCCTACATAAATAATCAATAATTGCAAAGGAAAGAAATTGAAAAAAAAAAGAATTTTCAAATTAGAAAAGAAATATATACATTGAAGATATTCGCTCCGGCTGGGACTCGAACCCAGGCCACTCGCTTGGAAGACCAGCGGTCTAGCCATTAGGCTATCGGAGTTCTGTCGAGCGGAGTCTTACTGCCTGACTGATACTGCCTGACTGACAGACTGACTCACTGACTGACTGATACTGACTGACTGACTCACTGACTGACCGAGACTGACTGACTAACTGCCTGACTGACTGAGACTGGACTGACTGACTGACTGACTGACTGACTGACTAACTGACTGACTGAGACTGACTGACCGACTGCTTGACTCTCTGACTGGCTATTTCACTGACTGACTGAATGACTAAATGACTGACTGACACTGACTGACTGACTGCTTGACTACCTGACTGACTGCTTGACTGACTAACTGACTGGACAGGACTGACCGACTGACTGACTGACAGACTGACTGAATAAGGATGACTGACAGACTGACTGAATAAGGCTGACTGACTGACTGACTGACAGACTGACTGAATAAGGCTGACCGATTGACTGACTGCCTGACTGACTGACTGACTGAATGACTGACTGACTGACTGACCGAGACTGACTGACTGACTGACTGAGACTGGACAGGACTGACTGACTGACTGACTGACTGACTGACTGACTGACTGAGACTGACTGACTGCTTTAGTGACTAACTGACTGCACAGGACTGACCGACTGCCTGACTGACTGACTGACTGAATGACTGACTGACTGAGACTAAATGACTGACTGCTTGACTGACTGGCTGAAGGACTAACTGACTGACTGAGTGACTGACTGACTGGACTGACTGACTGAGACTGAATGACTGAGTGCTTGACTGATTGACTGTCAGACTGACTGACTGACTTCGCAAAAGGGAAAAATAAAAAAAAAAGAATTATAAAATTAGAAAAAAATATTTGCATTTAAGATTTCCTTTCCGGCCGGGACTCGAACCCAGTACCACGCGCTAGGAACCCAACGGTCTAGCCATTAGGCTATCGGAGCTCTGTCGATGGAAGTCTTAAATATAATAAAAACAAAAAATGCACCTTGGTAATTATTGATTCAAACACTTTGAAATTTACAGTTCGAATAATTAAACTGACTCAGAATTTTTCTCCCTACATAAATAATCAATATTCGCAAAAGAGAAAAATTAAAAAAAAAAGAAGAAGAAATTTCAAATTAGAAACTAAAAGTATACATTGAAGATTTTCGTTCAGGCCGGGACTCGAACCCAGGGCCACTCGCTTGGAAGCCTAACACTCTAGCCATTAGTCTATGGGAGCTCTGTCGGTGGGAGTTTTAAATATAATAAAAACAAAAAATGCACCTTGGTAATTGTTTATTTAAACACTTTGAAATCTTCGTGTCGAAAAATTAAACTGACTCAGAATTTTCTTCCCTACATAAATAATCAATAATTGCAAAGGAAAGAAATTGAAAAAAAAAGAATTTTCAAATTAGAAAAGAAATATATACATTGAAGATATTCGCTCCGGCTGGGACTCGAACCCAGGCCACTCGCTTGGAAGACCAGCGGTCTAGCCATTAGGCTATCGGAGTTCTGTCGAGCGGAGTCTTACTGCCTGACTGATACTGCCTGACTGACAGACTGACTCACTGACTGACTGATACTGACTGACTGACTCACTGACTGACCGAGACTGACTGACTAACTGCCTGACTGACTGAGACTGGACTGACTGACTGACTGACTGACTAACTGACTGACTGAGACTGACTGACTGACTGCTTGACTCTCTGACTGGCTATTTCACTGACTGACTGAATGACTAAATGACTGACTGACACTGACTGACTGACTGCTTGACTACCTGACTGACTGCTTGACTGACTAACTGACTGGACAGGACTGACCGACTGACTGACTGACAGACTGACTGAATAAGGATGACTGACAGACTGACTGAATAAGGCTGACTGACTGACTGACTGACAGACTGACTGAATAAGGCTGACCGAATGACTGACTGCCTGACTGACTGACTGACTGAATGACTGACTGAATGACTGACCGAGACTGACTGACTGACTGACTGAGACTGGACTGGACTGACTGACTGACTGACTGACTGAGACTGACTGACTGCTTTAGTGACTAACTGACTGCACAGGACTGACCGACTGACTGACTGACTGACTGCCTGACTGACTGACTGACTGACTGAATGACTGACTGACTGAGACTAAATGACTGACTGCTTGACTGACTGGCTGAAGGACTAACTGACTGACTGAGTGACTGACTGACTGGACTGACTGACTGAGACTGAATGACTGAGTGCTTGACTGATTGACTGTCAGACTGACTGACTGACTTCGCAAAAGGGAAAAATAAAAAAAAAAAGAATTATAAAATTAGAAAAAAATATTTGCATTTAAGATTTCCTTTCCGGCCGGGACTCGAACCCAGTACCACGCGCTAGGAACCCAACGGTCTAGCCATTAGGCTATCGGAGCTCTGTCGATGGAAGTCTTAAATATAATAAAATCAAAAAATGCACCTTGGTAATTATTGATTCAAACACTTTGAAATTTACAGGTCGAATAATTAAACTGACTCAGAATTTTTCTCCCTACATAAATAATCAATATTCGCAAAAGAGAAAAATTAAAAAAAAAAGAAGAAGAAATTTCAAATTAGAAACTAAAAGTATACATTGAAGATTTTCGTTCAGGCCGGGACTCGAACCCAGGGCCACTCGCTTGGAAGCCTAACACTCTAGCCATTAGTCTATGGGAGCTCTGTCGGTGGGAGTTTTAAATATAATAAAAACAAAAAATGCACCTTGGTAATTGTTTATTTAAACACTTTGAAATCTTCGTGTCGAAAAATTAAACTGACTCAGAATTTTCTTCCCTACATAAATAATCAATAATTGCAAAGGAAAGAAATTGAAAAAAAAAGAATTTTCAAATTAGAAAAGAAATATATACATTGAAGATATTCGCTCCGGCTGGGACTCGAACCCAGGCCACTCGCTTGGAAGACCAGCGGTCTAGCCATTAGGCTATCGGAGTTCTGTCGAGCGGAGTCTTACTGCCTGACTGATACTGCCTGACTGACAGACTGACTCACTGACTGACTGATACTGACTGACTGACTCACTGACTGACCGAGACTGACTGACTAACTGCCTGACTGACTGAGACTGGACTGACTGACTGACTGACTGACTAACTGACTGACTGAGACTGACTGACTGACTGCTTGACTCTCTGACTGGCTATTTCACTGACTGACTGAATGACTAAATGACTGACTGACACTGACTGACTGACTGCTTGACTACCTGACTGACTGCTTGACTGACTAACTGACTGGACAGGACTGACCGACTGACTGACTGACAGACTGACTGAATAAGGATGACTGACAGACTGACTGAATAAGGCTGACTGACTGACTGACTGACAGACTGACTGAATAAGGCTGACCGAATGACTGACTGCCTGACTGACTGACTGACTGAATGACTGACTGAATGACTGACCGAGACTGACTGACTGACTGACTGAGACTGGACTGGACTGACTGACTGACTGACTGACTGAGACTGACTGACTGCTTTAGTGACTAACTGACTGCACAGGACTGACCGACTGACTGACTGACTGACTGCCTGACTGACTGACTGACTGACTGAATGACTGACTGACTGAGACTAAATGACTGACTGCTTGACTGACTGGCTGAAGGACTAACTGACTGACTGAGTGACTGACTGACTGGACTGACTGACTGAGACTGAATGACTGAGTGCTTGACTGATTGACTGTCAGACTGACTGACTGACTTCGCAAAAGGGAAAAATAAAAAAAAAAAGAATTATAAAATTAGAAAAAAATATTTGCATTTAAGATTTCCTTTCCGGCCGGGACTCGAACCCAGTACCACGCGCTAGGAACCCAACGGTCTAGCCATTAGGCTATCGGAGCTCTGTCGATGGAAGTCTTAAATATAATAAAATCAAAAAATGCACCTTGGTAATTATTGATTCAAACACTTTGAAATTTACAGGTCGAATAATTAAACTGACTCAGAATTTTTCTCCCTACATAAATAATCAATATTCGCAAAAGAGAAAAATTTAAAAAAAAAAGAAGAAGAAATTTCAAATTAGAAACTAAAAGTATACATTGAAGATTTTCGTTCAGGCTGGGACTCGAACCCAGGGCCACTCGCTTGGAAGCCTAACACTCTAGCCATTAGTCTATGGGAGCTCTGTCGGTGGGAGTTTTAAATATAATAAAAACAAAAAATGCACCTTGGTAATTGTTTATTTAAACACTTTGAAATCTGCGTGTCGAAAAATTAAACTGACTCAGAATTTTCTTCCCTACATAAATAATCAATAATTGCAAAGGAAAGAAATTGAAAAAAAAAGAATTTTCAAATTAGAAAAGAAATATATACATTGAAGATATTCGCTCCGGCTGGGACTCGAACCCAGGCCACTCGCTTGGAAGACCAGCGGTCTAGCCATTAGGCTATCGGAGTTCTGTCGAGCGGAGTCTTACTGCCTGACTGATACTGCCTGACTGACAGACTGACTCACTGACTGACTGATACTGACTGACTGACTCACTGACTGACCGAGACTGACTGACTAACTGCCTGACTGACTGAGACTGGACTGACTGACTGACTGACTGACTGACTGACTAACTGACTGACTGAGACTGACTGACTGACTGCTTGACTCTCTGACTGGCTATTTCACTGACTGACTGAATGACTAAATGACTGACTGACACTGACTGACTGACTGCTTGACTACCTGACTGACTGCTTGACTGACTAACTGACTGGACAGGACTGACCGACTGACTGACTGACAGACTGACTGAATAAGGCTGACTGACTGACTGACTGAATAAGGCTGACTGACTGACTGACTGAATAAGGCTGACCGACTGACTGACTGCCTGACTGACTGACTGACTGAATGACTGACTGACTGACTGACCGAGACTGACTGACTGACTGACTGAAAATGGACTGGACTGACTGACTGACTGACTGCTTTAGTGACTAACTGACTGCACAGGACTGACCGACTGACTGACTGACTGACTGCCTGACTGACTGACTGACTGAATGACTGACTGACTGAGACTAAATGACTGACTGCTTGACTGACTGGCTGAAGGACTAACTGACTGAGTGAGTGACTGACTGACTGGACTGACTGACTGAGACTGAATGACTGAGTGCTTGACTGATTGACTGTCAGACTGACTGACTGACTTCGCAAAAGGGAAAAATAAAAAAAAAGAATTATAAAATTAGAAAAAAATATTTGCATTTAAGATTTCCTTTCCGGCTGGGATTTGAACCCAGGGCGACACTCATGGAAGCCCAACGCTCTCGACAATATACTATCGGATCTCTGTTGATCGGTGTCTTAATTATAATAAACACAAAAAATGCACCTTAGTAATTATTGATCTAAAATCTTTGAAATCTAAAGGTCGAATGATTAAACTGACTCAGAATTTTCTTCCGTACATAAATAATCCATATTTGCAAAAGAAAGAAATTGAAAAAAAAAAGAATCTTCAAATTAGAAGAGAAATATATACATGGAAGATTTTCGTTCCGGCCGGGACTCGAACCCAGTACCACGCGCTTGGAACCCAACGGTCTAGCCATTAGGCTATCGGAGCTCTGTCGATGGAAGTCTTAAATATAATAAAAACAAAAAATGCACCTTGGTAATTATTGATTCAAACACTTTGAATTTTACAGGTCGAATAATTAAACTGACTCAGAATTTTTCTCCCTACATAAATAATCAATATTCGCAAAAGAGAAAAATTAAAAAAAAAAGAAGAAGAAATTTCAAATTAGAAACTAAAAGTATACATTGAAGATTTTCGTTCAGGCTGGGACTCGAACCCAGGGCCACTCGCTTGGAAGCCTAACACTCTAGCCATTAGTCTATGGGAGCTCTGTCGGTGGGAGTTTTAAATATAATAAAAACAAAAAATGCACCTTGGTAATTGTTTATTTAAACACTTTGAAATCTTCGTGTCGAAAAATTAAACTGACTCAGAATTTTCTTCCCTACATAAATAATCAATAATTGCAAAGGAAAGAAATTGAAAAAAAAAAAGAATTTTCAAATTAGAAAAGAAATATATACATTGAAGATATTCGCTCCGGCTGGGACTCGAACCCAGGCCACTCGCTTGGAAGACCAGCGGTCTAGCCATTAGGCTATCGGAGTTCTGTCGAGCGGAGTCTTACTGCCTGACTGATACTGCCTGACTGACAGACTGACTCACTGACTGACTGATACTGACTGACTGACTCACTGACTGACCGAGACTGACTGACTAACTGCCTGACTGACTGAGACTGGACTGACTGACTGACTGACTGACTGACTGACTAACTGACTGACTGAGACTGACTGACCGACTGCTTGACTCTCTGACTGGCTATTTCACTGACTGACTGAATGACTAAATGACTGACTGACACTGACTGACTGACTGCTTGACTACCTGACTGACTGCTTGACTGACTAACTGACTGGACAGGACTGACCGACTGACTGACTGACAGACTGACTGAATAAGGATGACTGACAGACTGACTGAATAAGGCTGACTGACTGACTGACTGACAGACTGACTGAATAAGGCTGACCGATTGACTGACTGCCTGACTGACTGACTGACTGAATGACTGACTGACTGACTGACCGAGACTGACTGACTGACTGACTGAGACTGGACAGGACTGACTGACTGACTGACTGACTGACTGACTGACTGACTGAGACTGACTGACTGCTTTAGTGACTAACTGACTGCACAGGACTGACCGACTGCCTGACTGACTGACTGACTGAATGACTGACTGACTGAGACTAAATGACTGACTGCTTGACTGACTGGCTGAAGGACTAACTGACTGACTGAGTGACTGACTGACTGGACTGACTGACTGAGACTGAATGACTGAGTGCTTGACTGATTGACTGTCAGACTGACTGACTGACTTCGCAAAAGGGAAAAATAAAAAAAAAAGAATTATAAAATTAGAAAAAAATATTTGCATTTAAGATTTCCTTTCCAGCCGGAACTCGAACCCAGTACCACGCGCTAGGAACCCAACGGTCTAGCCATTAGGCTATCGGAGCTCTGTCGATGGAAGTCTTAAATATAATAAAAACAAAAAATGCACCTTGGTAATTATTGATTCAAACACTTTGAAATTTACAGTTCGAATAATTAAACTGACTCAGAATTTTTCTCCCTACATAAATAATCAATATTCGCAAAAGAGAAAAATTAAAAAAAAAAGAAGAAGAAATTTCAAATTAGAAACTAAAAGTATACATTGAAGATTTTCGTTCAGGCCGGGACTCGAACCCAGGGCCACTCGCTTGGAAGCCTAACACTCTAGCCATTAGGCTATCGGAGCTCTGTCGATGGAAGTCTTAAATATAATAAAAACAAAAAATGCACCTTGGTAATTATTGATTCAAACACTTTGAAATTTACAGGTCGAATAATTAAACTGACTCAGAATTTTTCTCCCTACATAAATAATCAATAATTGCAAAGGAAAGAAATTGAAAAAAAAAGAATTTTCAAATTAGAAAAGAAATATATACATTGAAGATATTCGCTCCGGCTGGGACTCGAACCCAGGTCACTCGCTTGGAAAACCAGCGGTCTAGCCATTAGGCTATCGGAGTTCTGTCGAGCGGAGTTTTACTGCCTGACTGATACTGCCTGACTGACAGACTGACTCACTGACTGACTGATACTGACTGACTGACTCACTGACTGACCGAGACTGACTGACTAACTGCCTGACTGACTGAGACTGGACTGACTGACTGACTGACTAACTGACTGACTGAGACTGACTGACTGACTGCTTGACTCTCTGACTGGCTATTTCACTGACTGACTGAATGACTAAATGACTGACTGACACTGACTGACTGACTGCTTGACTACCTGACTGACTGCTTGACTGACTAACTGACTGGACAGGACTGACCGACTGACTGACTGACAGACTGACTGAATAAGGATGACTGACAGACTGACTGAATAAGGCTGACTGACTGACTGACTGACAGACTGACTGAATAAGGCTGACCGACTGACTGACTGCCTGACTGACTGACTGACTGAATGACTGACTGACTGACTGACCGAGACTGACTGACTGACTGACTGAGACTGAGCCATTAGGCTATCGGAGTTCTGTCGAGCGGAGTCTTACTGCCTGACTCATACTGCCTGACTGACAGACTGACTCACTGACTGACTGATACTGACTGACTGACTCACTGACTGACTGACTCACTGACTAACTGACTGACTGAGACTGACTGACTGACTGCTTGACTCTCTGACTGGCTATTTCTCTGACTGACTGAATGACTAAATGACTGACTGACACTGACTGACTGACTGCTTGACTACCTGACTGACTGCTTGACTGACTAACTGACTGGACAGGACTGACCGACTGACTGACTGACAGACTGACTGAATAAGGATGACTGACAGACTGACTGAATAAGGCTGACTGACTGACTGACTGACAGACTGACTGAATAAGGCTGACCGACTGACTGACTGCCTGACTGACTGACTGACTGAATGACTGACTGACTGACTGACCGAGACTGACTGACTGACTGACTGAGACTGACTGAATAAGGCTGACCGACTGACTGACTGCCTGACTGACTGACTGACTGAATGACTGACTGACTGACTGACCGAGACTGACTGACTGACTGACTGAGACTGGACTGGACTGACTGACTGACTGACTGACTGAGACTGACTGACTGCTTTAGTGACTAACTGACTGCACAGGACTGACCGACTGACTGACTGACTGACTGCCTGACTGACTGACTGACTGAATGACTGACTGACTGAGACTAAATGACTGACTGACTGACTTCGCAAAAGGGAAAAATAAAAAAAAAAGAATTATAAAATTAGAAAAAAATATTTGCATTTAAGATTTCCTTTCCGGCCGGGACTCGAACCCAGTACCACGCGCTAGGAACCCAACGGTCTAGCCATTAGGCTATCGGAGCTCTGTCGATGGAAGTCTTAAATATAATAAAAACAAAAAATGCACCTTGGTAATTATTGATTCAAACACTTTGAAATTTACAGGTCGAATAATTAAACTGACTCAGAATTTTTCTCCCTACATAAATAATCAATATTCGCAAAAGAGAAAAATTAAAAAAAAAGAAGAAGAAATTTCAAATTAGAAACTAAAAGTATACGTTGAAGATTTTCGTTCAGGCTGGGACTCGAACCCAGGGCCACTCGCTTGGAAGCCTAGCACTCTAGCCATTAGTCTATGGGAGCTCTGTCGGTGGGAGTTTTAAATATAATAAAAACAAAAAATGCACCTTGGTAATTGTTTATTTAAACACTTTGAAATCTTCGTGTCGAAAAATTAAACTGACTCAGAATTTTCTTCCCTACATAAATAATCAATAATTGCAAAGGAAAGAAATTGAAAAAAAAAAGAATTTTCAATTTAGAAAAGAAATATATACATTGAAGATATTCGCTCCGGCTGGTACTCGAACCCACGCCACTCGCTTGGAAGACCAGCGGTCTAGCCATTAGGCTATCGGAGTTCTGTCGAGCGGAGTCTTACTGCCTGACTGATACTGCCTGACTGACAGACTGACTCACTGACTGACTGATACTGACTGACTGACTCACTGACTGACCGAGACTGACTGACTAACTGCCTGACTGACTGAGACTGGACTGACTGACTGACTGACTGACTGACTGACTAACTGACTGACTGAGACTGACTGACTGACTGCTTGACTCTCTGACTGGCTATTTCACTGACTGACTGAATGACTAAATGACTGACTGACACTGACTGACTGACTGCTTGACTACCTGACTGACTGCTTGACTGACTAACTGACTGGACAGGACTGACCGACTGACTGACTGACAGACTGACTGAATAAGGATGACTGACAGACTGACTGAATAAGGCTGACTGACTGACTGACTGACAGACTGACTGAATAAGGCTGACCGACTGACTGACTGACTGACTGAATGACTGACTGACTGACTGACCGAGACTGACTGTCTGACTGACTGAGACTGGACTGGACTGACTGACTGACTGACTGACTGAGACTGACTGACTGCTTTAGTGACTAACTGACTGCACAGGACTGACCGACTGACTGACTGACTGACTGCCTGACTGACTGACTGACTGAATGACTGACTGACTGAGACTAAATGACTGCCTGCTTGACTGACTGGCTGAAGGACTAACTGACTGACTGAGTGACTGACTGACTGGACTGACTGACTGAGACTGAATGACTGAGTGCTTGACTGATTGACTGTCAGACTGACTGACTGACTTCGCAAAAGGGAAAAATAAAAAAAAAAGAATTATAAAATTAGAAAAAAATATTTGCATTTAAGATTTCCTTTCCAGCCGGGACTCGAACCCAGTACCACGCGCTAGGAACCCAACGGTCTAGCCATTAGGCTATCGGAGCTCTGTCGATGGAAGTCTTAAATATAATAAAAACAAAAAATGCACCTTGGTAATTATTGATTCAAACACTTTGAAATTTACAGGTCGAATAATTAAACTGACTCAGAATTTTTCTCCCTACATAAATAATCAATAATTGCAAAGGAAAGAAATTGAAAAAAAAAGAATTTTCAAATTAGAAAAGAAATATATACATTGAAGATATTCGCTCCGGCTGGGACTCGAACCCAGGTCACTCGCTTGGAAGACCAGCGGTCTAGCCATTAGGCTATCGGAGTTCTGTCGAGCGGAGTCTTACTGCCTGACTGATACTGCCTGACTGACAGACTGACTCACTGACTGACTGATACTGACTGACTGACTCACTGACTGACCGAGACTGACTGACTAACTGCCTGACTGACTGAGACTGGACTGACTGACTGACTGACTGACTGACTAACTGACTGACTGAGACTGACTGACTGACTGCTTGACTCTCTGACTGGCTATTTCACTGACTGACTGAATGACTAAATGACTGACTGACACTGACTGACTGACTGCTTGACTACCTGACTGACTGCTTGACTGACTAACTGACTGGACAGGACTGACCGACTGACTGACTGACAGACTGACTGAATAAGGATGACTGACAGACTGACTGAATAAGGCTGACTGACTGACTGACTGACAGACTGACTGAATAAGGCTGACCGACTGACTGACTGACTGACTGAATGACTGACTGACTGACTGACCGAGACTGACTGTCTGACTGACTGAGACTGGACTGGACTGACTGACTGACTGACTGACTGAGACTGACTGACTGCTTTAGTGACTAACTGACTGCACAGGACTGACCGACTGACTGACTGACTGACTGCCTGACTGACTGACTGACTGAATGACTGACTGACTGAGACTAAATGACTGCCTGCTTGACTGACTGGCTGAAGGACTAACTGACTGACTGAGTGACTGACTGACTGGACTGACTGACTGAGACTGAATGACTGAGTGCTTGACTGATTGACTGTCAGACTGACTGACTGACTTCGCAAAAGGGAAAAATAAAAAAAAAAGAATTATAAAATTAGAAAAAAATATTTGCATTTAAGATTTCCTTTCCAGCCGGGACTCGAACCCAGTACCACGCGCTAGGAACCCAACGGTCTAGCCATTAGGCTATCGGAGCTCTGTCGATGGAAGTCTTAAATATAATAAAAACAAAAAATGCACCTTGGTAATTATTGATTCAAACACTTTGAAATTTACAGGTCGAATAATTAAACTGACTCAGAATTTTTCTCCCTACATAAATAATCAATAATTGCAAAGGAAAGAAATTGAAAAAAAAAGAATTTTCAAATTAGAAAAGAAATATATACATTGAAGATATTCGCTCCGGCTGGGACTCGAACCCAGGTCACTCGCTTGGAAGACCAGCGGTCTAGCCATTAGGCTATCGGAGTTCTGTCGAGCGGAGTCTTACTGCCTGACTGATACTGCCTGACTGACAGACTGACTCACTGACTGACTGATACTGACTGACTGACTCACTGACTGACCGAGACTGACTGACTAACTGCCTGACTGACTGAGACTGGACTGACTGACTGACTGACTGACTGACTGACTAACTGACTGACTGAGACTGACTGACTGACTGCTTGACTCTCTGACTGGCTATTTCACTGACTGACTGAATGACTAAATGACTGACTGACACTGACTGACTGACTGCTTGACTACCTGACTGACTGCTTGACTGACTAACTGACTGGACAGGACTGACCGACTGACTGACTGACAGACTGACTGAATAAGGATGACTGACAGACTGACTGAATAAGGCTGACTGACTGACTGACTGACAGACTGACTGAATAAGGCTGACCGACTGACTGACTGACTGACTGAATGACTGACTGACTGACTGACCGAGACTGACTGTCTGACTGACTGAGACTGGACTGGACTGACTGACTGACTGACTGACTGAGACTGACTGACTGCTTTAGTGACTAACTGACTGCACAGGACTGACCGACTGACTGACTGACTGACTGCCTGACTGACTGACTGACTGAATGACTGACTGACTGAGACTAAATGACTGCCTGCTTGACTGACTGGCTGAAGGACTAACTGACTGACTGAGTGACTGACTGACTGGACTGACTGACTGAGACTGAATGACTGAGTGCTTGACTGATTGACTGTCAGACTGACTGACTGACTTCGCAAAAGGGAAAAATAAAAAAAAAAGAATTATAAAATTAGAAAAAAATATTTGCATTTAAGATTTCCTTTCAGCCGGGACTCGAACCCAGTACCACGCGCTAGGAACCCAACGGTCTAGCCATTAGGCTATCGGAGCTCTGTCGATGGAAGTCTTAAATATAATAAAAACAAAAAATGCACCTTGGTAATTATTGATTCAAACACTTTGAAATTTACAGGTCGAATAATTAAACTGACTCAGAATTTTTCTCCCTACATAAATAATCAATAATTGCAAAGGAAAGAAATTGAAAAAAAAAGAATTTTCAAATTAGAAAAGAAATATATACATTGAAGATATTCGCTCCGGCTGGGACTCGAACCCAGGTCACTCGCTTGGAAGACCAGCGGTCTAGCCATTAGGCTATCGGAGTTCTGTCGAGCGGAGTCTTACTGCCTGACTGATACTGCCTGACTGACAGACTGACTCACTGACTGACTGATACTGACTGACTGACTCACTGACTGACCGAGACTGACTGACTAACTGCCTGACTGACTGAGACTGGACTGACTGACTGACTGACTGACTGACTAACTGACTGACTGAGACTGACTGACTGACTGCTTGACTCTCTGACTGGCTATTTCACTGACTGACTGAATGACTAAATGACTGACTGACACTGACTGACTGACTGCTTGACTACCTGACTGACTGCTTGACTGACTAACTGACTGGACAGGACTGACCGACTGACTGACTGACAGACTGACTGAATAAGGATGACTGACAGACTGACTGAATAAGGCTGACTGACTGACTGACTGACAGACTGACTGAATAAGGCTGACCGACTGACTGACTGCCTGACTGACTGACTGACTGAATGACTGACTGACTGACTGACCGAGACTGACTGACTGACTGACTGAGACTGGACTGAACTGACTGACTGACTGACTGACTGAGACTGACTGACTGCTTTAGTGACTAACTGACTGCACAGGACTGACCGACTGACTGACTGACTGACTGCCTGACTGACTGACTGACTGAATGACTGACTGACTGAGACTAAATGACTGACTGCTTGACTGACTGGCTGAAGGACTAACTGACTGACTGAGTGACTGACTGACTGGACTGACTGACTGAGACTGAATGACTGAGTGCTTGACTGATTGACTGTCAGACTGACTGACTGACTTCGCAAAAGGGAAAAATAAAAAAAAAGAATTATAAAATTAGAAAAAAATATTTGCATTTAAGATTTCCTTTCCGGCCGGGACTCGAACCCAGTACCACGCGCTAGGAGCCCAACGGTCTAGTCATTAGGCTATCGGAGCTCTGTCGATGGAAGTCTTAAATATAATAAAAACAAAAAATGCACCTTGGTAATTATTGATTCAAACACTTTGAAATTTACAGGTCGAATAATTAAACTGACTCAGAATTTTTCTCCCTACATAAATAATCAATATTCGCAAAAGAGAAAAATTAAAAAAAAAAGAAGAAGAAATTTCAAATTAGAAACTAAAAGTATACATTGAAGATTTTCGTTCAGGCTGGGACTCGAACCCAGGGCCACTCGCTTGGAAGCCTAACACTCTAGCCATTAGTCTATGGGAGCTCTGTCGGTGGGAGTTTTAAATATAATAAAAACAAAAAATGCACCTTGGTAATTGTTTATTTAAACACTTTGAAATCTTCGTGTCGAAAAATTAAACTGACTCAGAATTTTCTTCCCTACATAAATAATCAATAATTGGAAAGGAAAGAAATTGAAAAAAAAAAAAGAATTTTCAAATTAGAATAGAAATATATACATTGAAGATATTCGCTCCGGCTGGGACTCGAACCCAGGCCACTCGCTTGGAAGACCATCGGTCTAGCCATTAGGCTATCGGAGTTCTGTCGAGCGGAGTCTTACTGCCTGACTGATACTGCCTGACTGACAGACTGACTCACTGACTGACTGATACTGACTGACTGACTCACTGACTGACCGAGACTGACTGACTAACTGCCTGACTGACTGAGACTGGACTGACTGACTGACTGAGACTGACTGACTGACTAACTGACTGACTGAGACTGACTGACTGACTGCTTGACTCTCTGACTGGCTATTTCACTGACTGACTGAATGACTAAATGACTGACTGACACTGACTGACTGACTGCTTGACTACCTGACTGACTGCTTGACTGACTAACTGACTGGACAGGACTGACCGACTGACTGACTGACAGACTGACTGAATAAGGATGACTGACAGACTGACTGAATAAGGCTGACTGACTGACTGACTGACAGACTGACTGAATAAGGCTGACCGACTGACTGACTGCCTGACTGACTGAATGACTGACTGACTGACTGACGGAGACTGACTGACTGACTGACTGAGACTGGACTGGACTGACTGACTGACTGACTGACTGAGACTGACTGACTGCTTTAGTGACTAACTGACTGCACAGGACTGACCGACTGACTGACTGACTGACTGCCTGACTGACTGACTGACTGAATGACTGACTGACTGAGACTAAATGACTGACTGCTTGACTGACTGGCTGAAGGACTAACTGACTGACTGAGTGACTGACTGACTGGACTGACTGACTGAGACTGAATGACTGAGTGCTTGACTGATTGACTGTCAGACTGACTGACTGCCTTCGCAAAAGGGAAAAATAAAAAAAAAAGAATTATAAAATTAGAAAAAAATATTTGCATTTAAGATTTCCTTTCCGGCCGGGACTCGAACCCAGTACCACGCGCTAGGAGCCCAACGGTCTAGTCATTAGGCTATCGGAGCTCTGTCGATGGAAGTCTTAAATATAATAAAAACAAAAAATGCACCTTGGTAATTATTGATTCAAACACTTTGAAATTTACAGGTCGAATAATTAAACTGACTCAGAATTTTTCTCCCTACATAAATAATCAATATTCGCAAAAGAGAAAAATTAAAAAAAAAAGAAGAAGAAATTTCAAATTAGAAACTAAAAGTATACATTGAAGATTTTCGTTCAGGCTGGGACTCGAACCCAGGGCCACTCGCTTGGAAGCCTAACACTCTAGCCATTAGTCTATGGGAGCTCTGTCGGTGGGAGTTTTAAATATAATAAAAACAAAAAATGCACCTTGGTAATTGTTTATTTAAACACTTTGAAATCTTCGTGTCGAAAAATTAAACTGACTCAGAATTTTCTTCCCTACATAAATAATCAATAATTGGAAAGGAAAGAAATTGAAAAAAAAAAAGAATTTTCAAATTAGAAAAGAAATATATACATTGAAGATATTCGCTCCGGCTGGGACTCGAACCCAGGCCACTCGCTTGGAAGACCATCGGTCTAGCCATTAGGCTATCGGAGTTCTGTCGAGCGGAGTCTTACTGCCTGACTGATACTGCCTGACTGACAGACTGACTCACTGACTGACTGATACTGACTGACTGACTCACTGACTGACCGAGACTGACTGACTAACTGCCTGACTGACTGAGACTGGACTGACTGACTGACTGAGACTGACTGACTGACTAACTGACTGACTGAGACTGACTGACTGACTGCTTGACTCTCTGACTGGCTATTTCACTGACTGACTGAATGACTAAATGACTGACTGACACTGACTGACTGACTGCTTGACTACCTGACTGACTGCTTGACTGACTAACTGACTGGACAGGACTGACCGACTGACTGACTGACAGACTGACTGAATAAGGATGACTGACAGACTGACTGAATAAGGCTGACTGACTGACTGACTGACAGACTGACTGAATAAGGCTGACCGACTGACTGACTGCCTGACTGACTGAATGACTGACTGACTGACTGACCGAGACTGACTGACTGACTGACTGAGACTGGACTGGACTGACTGACTGACTGACTGACTGAGACTGACTGACTGCTTTAGTGACTAACTGACTGCACAGGACTGACCGACTGACTGACTGACTGACTGCCTGACTGACTGACTGACTGAATGACTGACTGACTGAGACTAAATGACTGACTGCTTGACTGACTGGCTGAAGGACTAACTGACTGACTGAGTGACTGACTGACTGGACTGACTGACTGAGACTGAATGACTGAGTGCTTGACTGATTGACTGTCAGACTGACTGACTGACTTCGCAAAAGGGAAAAATAAAAATAAAAAGAATTATAAAATTAGAAAAAAATATTTGCATTTAAGATTTCCTTTCCGGCCGGGACTCGAACCCAGTACCACGCGCTAGGAGCCCAACGGTCTAGCCATTAGGCTATCGGAGCTCTGTCGATGGAAGTCTTAAATATAATAAAAACAAAAAATGCACCTTGGTAATTATTGATTCAAACACTTTGAAATTTACAGGTCGAATAATTAAACTGACTCAGAATTTTTCTCCCTACATAAATAATCAATATTCGCAAAAGAGAAAAATTTAAAAAAAAAGAAGAAGAAATTTCAAATTAGAAACTAAAAGTATACATTGAAGATTTTCGTTCAGGCTGGGACTCGAACCCAGGGCCACTCGCTTGGAAGCCTAACACTCTAGCCATTAGTCTATGGGAGCTCTGTCGGTGGGAGTTTTAAATATAATAAAAACAAAAAATGCACCTTGGTAATTGTTTATTTAAACACTTTGAAATCTTCGTGTCGAAAAATTAAACTGACTCAGAATTTTCTTCCCTACATAAATAATCAATAATTGCAAAGGAAAGAAATTGAAAAAAAAAAGAATTTTCAAAATAGAAAAGAAATACATACATTGAAGATATTCGCTCCGGCTGGGACTCGAACCCAGGCCACTCGCTTGGAAGACCAGCGGTCTAGCAATTAGGCTATCGGAGTTCTGTCGAGCGGAGTCTTACTGCCTGACTGATACTGCCTGACTGACAGACTGACTCCCTGACTGACTGATACTGACTGACTGACTCACTGACTGACCGAGACTGACTGACTAACTGCCTGACTGACTGAGACTGGACTGACTGACAGACTGACTGACTGACTGCCTGACTGACTGACTGACTGAATGACTGACTGACTGACTGACCGAGACTGACTGACTGACTGACTGAGACTGGACTGGACTGACTGACTGACTGACTGACTGAGACTGACTGACTGCTTTAGTGACTAACTGACTGCACAGGACTGACCGACTGACTGACTGACTGACTGCCTGACTGACTGACTGACTGAATGACTGACTGACTGAGACTAAATGACTGACTGCTTGACTGACTGGCTGAAGGACTAACTGACTGACTGAGTGACTGACTGACTGGACTGACTGACTGAGACTGAATGACTGAGTGCTTGACTGATTGACTGTCAGACTGACTGACTGACTTCGCAAAAGGGAAAAATAAAAAAAAAAGAATTATAAAATTAGAAAAAAATATTTGCATTTAAGATTTCCTTTCCGGCTGGGATTTGAACCCAGGGCGACACTCATGGAAGCCCAACGCTCTCGCCAATATACTATCGGATCTCTGTTGATCGGTGTCTTAATTATAATAAAAACAAAAAATGCACCTTAGTAATTATTGATCTAAAATCTTTGAAATCTAAAGGTCGAATGATTAAACTGACTCAGAATTTTCTTCCGTACATAAATAATCCATATTTGCAAAAGAAAGAAATTGAAAAAAAAAAGAATCTTCAAATTAGAAGAGAAATATATACATGGAAGATTTTCGTTCCGGCCGGGACTCGAACCCAGTACCACGCGCTTGGAACCCAACGGTCTAGCCATTAGGCTATTGGAGCTCTGTCGATGGAAGTCTTAAATATAATAAAAACAAAAAATGCACCTTGGTAATTATTGATTCAAACACTTTGAAATTTACAGGTCGAATAATTAAACTGACTCAGAATTTTCTTCCCTACATAAATAATCAATAATTGCAAAGGAAAGAAATTGAAAAAAAAAAGAATTTTCAAATTAGAAAAGAAATATATACATTGAAGATATTCGCTCCGGCTGGGACTCGAACCCAGGCCACTCGCTTGGAAGACCAGCGGTCTAGCCATTAGGCTATCGGAGTTCTGTCGAGCGGAGTCTTACTGCCTGACTGATACTGCCTGACTGACAGACTGACTCACTGACTGACTGATACTGACTGACTGACTCACTGACTGACCGAGACTGACTGAGACTGGACTGACTGACTGACTGACTGACTAACTGACTGACTGAGACTGACTGACTGACTGCTTGACTCTCTGACTGGCTATTTCACTGACTGACTGAATGACTAAATGACTGACTGACACTGACTGACTGACTGCTTGACTACCTGACTGACTGCTTGACTGACTAACTGACTGGACAGGACTGACCGACTGACTGACTGACAGACTGACTGAAAAAGGATGACTGACAGACTGACTGAATAAGGCTGACTGACTGACTGACTGACAGACTGACTGAATAAGGCTGACCGACTGACTGACTGCCTGACTGACTGACTGACTGAATGACTGACTGACTGACTGACCGAGACTGACTGACTGACTGACTGAGACTGGACTGGACTGACTGACTGACTGACTGACTGACTGAGACTGACTGACTGCTTTAGTGACTAACTGACTGCACACGACTGACCGACTGACTGACTGACTGACTGCCTGACTGACTGACTGACTGAATGACTGACTGACTGAGACTAAATGACTGACTGCTTGACTGACTGGCTGAAGGACTAACTGACTGACTGAGTGACTGACTGACTGGACTGACTGACTGAGACTGAATGACTGAGTGCTTGACTGATTGACTGTCAGACTGACTGACTGACTTCGCAAAAGGGAAAAATAAAAAAAAAAGAATTATAAAATTAGAAAAAAATATTTGCATTTAAGATTTCCTTTCCGGCCGGGACTCGAACCCAGTACCACGCGCGAGGAACCCAACGGTCTAGCCATTAGGCTATCGGAGCTCTGTCGATGGAAGTCTTAAATATAATAAAAACAAAAAATGCACCTTGGTAATTATTGATTCAAACACTTTGAAATTTACAGGTCGAATAATTAAACTGACTCAGAATTTTTCTCCCTACATAAATAATCAATATTCGCAAAAGAGAAAAATTAAAAAAAAAAGAAGAAGAAATTTCAAATTAGAAACTAAAAGTATACATTGAAGATTTTCGTTCAGGCTGGGACTCGAACCCAGGGCCACTCGCTTGGAAGCCTAACACTCTAGCCATTAGTCTATGGGAGCTCTGTCGGTGGGAGTTTTAAATATAATAAAAACAAAAAATGCACCTTGGTAATTGTTTATTTAAACACTTTGAAATCTTCGTGTCGAAAAATTAAACTGACTCAGAATTTTCTTCCCTACATAAATAATCAATAATTGCAAAGGAAAGAAATTGAAAAAAAAAAGAATTTTCAAATTAGAAAAGAAATATATACATTGAAGATATTCGCTCCGGCTGGGACTCGAACCCAGGCCACTCGCTTGGAAGACCAGCGGTCTAGCCATTAGGCTATCGGAGTTCTGTCGAGCGGAGTCTTACTGCCTGACTGATACTGCCTGACTGACAGACTGACTCACTGACTGACTGATACTGACTGACTGACTCACTGACTGACCGAGACTGACTGACTAACTGCCTGACTGACTGAGACTGGACTGACTGACTGACTGACTGACTAACTGACTGACTGAGACTGACTGACTGACTGCTTGACTCTCTGACTGGCTATTTCACTGACTGACTGAATGACTAAATGACTGACTGACACTGACTGACTGACTGCTTGACTACCTGACTGACTGCTTGACTGACTAACTGACTGGACAGGACTGACCGACTGACTGACTGACAGACTGACTGAATAAGGATGACTGACAGACTGACTGAATAAGGCTGACTGACTGACTGACTGACAGACTGACTGAATAAGGCTGACCGACTGACTGACTGCCTGACTGACTGACTGACTGAATGACTGACTGACTGACTGACCGAGACTGACTGACTGACTGACTGAGACTGGACTGGACTGACTGACTGACTGACTGACTGACTGAGACTGACTGACTGCTTTAGTGACTAACTGACTGCACACGACTGACTGACTGACTGACTGACTGACTGCCTGACTGACTGACTGACTGAATGACTGACTGACTGAGACTAAATGACTGACTGCTTGACTGACTGGCTGAAGGACTAACTGACTGACTGAGTGACTGACTGACTGGACTGACTGACTGAGACTGAATGACTGAGTGCTTGACTGATTGACTGTCAGACTGACTGACTGACTTCGCAAAAGGGAAAAATAAAAAAAAAAGAATTATAAAATTAGAAAAAGATATTTGCATTTAAGATTTCCTTTCCGGCCGGGACTCGAACCCAGTACCACGCGCTAGGAACCCAACGGTCTAGCCATTAGGCTATCGGAGCTCTGTCGATGGAAGTCTTAAATATAATAAAAACAAAAAATGCACCTTGGTAATTATTGATTCAAACACTTTGAAATTTACAGGTCGAATAATTAAACTGACTCAGAATTTTTCTCCCTACATAAATAATCAATATTCGCAAAAGAGAAAAATTAAAAAAAAAGAAGAAGAAATTTCAAATTAGAAACTAAAAGTATACATTGAAGATTTTCGTTCAGGCTGGGACTCGAACCCAGGGCCACTCGCTTTTAAGCCTAACACTCTAGCCATTAGTCTATGGGAGCTCTGTCGGTGGGAGTTTTAAATATAATAAAAACAAAAAATGCAAATTGGTAATTGTTTATTTAAACACTTTGAAATCTTCGTGTCGAAAAATTAAACTGAATCTGAATTTTCTTCCCTACATAAATAATCAATAATTGCAAAGGAAAGAAATTGAAAAAAAAGAATTTTCAAATTAGAAAAGAAATATATACATTGAAGTTATTCGCTCCGGCTGGGACTCGAACCCAGGCCACTCGCTTGGAAGACCAGCGGTCTAGCCATTAGGCTATCGGAGTTCTGTCGAGCGGAGTCTTACTGCCTGACTGATACTGCCTGACTGACAGACTGACTCACTGACTGACTGATACTGACTGACTGACTCACTGACTGACCGAGACTGACTGACTAACTGCCTGACTGACTGAGACTGGACTGACTGACTGACTGACTGACTGACTGACTAACTGACTGACTGAGACTGACCGACTGACTGCTTGACTTTCTGACTGGCTATTTCACTGACTGACTGAATGACTAAATGACTGACTGACACTGACTGACTGACTGCTTGACTACCTGACTGACTGCTTGACTGACTAACTGACTGGACAGGACTGACCGACTGACTGACTGACAGACTGACTGAATAAGGATGACTGACAGACTGACTGAATAAGGATGACTGACAGACTGACTGACAGACTGACTGAATGAGGCTGACCGACTGACTGACTGCCTGACTGACTGACTGACTGAATGACTGACTGACTGACTGACCGAGACTGACTGACTGACTGACTGAGACTGGACTGGACTGACTGACTGACTGACTGACTGAGACTGACTGACTGCTTTAGTGACTAACTGACTGCACAGGACTGACCGACTGACTGACTGACTGACTGCCTGACTGACTGACTGACTGAATGACTGACTGACTGAGACAAAATGACTGACTGCTTGACTGACTGGCTGAAGGACTAACTGACTGACTGAGTGACTGACTGACTGGACTGACTGACTGAGACTGAATGACTGAGTGCTTGACTGATTGACTGTCAGACTGACTGACTGACTTCGCAAAAGGGAAAAATAAAAAAAAAAAGAATTATAAAATTAGAAAAAATATTTGCATTTAAGATTTCCTTTCCGGCCGGGACTCGATCCCAGTACATGCGCTAGGAACCCAACGGTCTAGCCATTAGGCTATCGGAGCTCTGTCGATGGAAGTCTTAAATATAATAAAAACAAAAAATGCACCTTGGTAATTATTGATTCAAACACTTTGAAATTTACAGGTCGAATAATTAAACTGACTCAGAATTTTTCTCCCTACATAAATAATCAATATTCGTAAAAGAGAAAAATTAAAAAAAAAAGAAGAAGAAATTTCAAATTAGAAACTAAAAGTATACGTTGAAGATTTTCGTTCAGGCTGGGACTCGAACCCAGGGCCACTCGCTTGGAAGCCTAACACTCTAGCCATTAGTCTATGGGAGCTCTGTCGGTGGGAGTTTTAAATATAATAAAAACAAAAAATGCACCTTGGTAATTGTTTATTTAAACACTTTGAAATCTTCGTGTCGAAAAATTAAACTGACTCAGAATTTTCTTCCCTACATAAATAATCAATAATTGCAAAGGAAAGAAATTGAAAAAAAAGAATTTTCAAATTAGAAAAGAAATATATACATTGAAGTTATTCGCTCCGGCTGGGACTCGAACCCAGGCCACTCGCTTGGAAGACCAGCGGTCTAGCCATTAGGCTATCGGAGTTCTGTCGAGCGGAGTCTTACTGCCTGACTGATACTGCCTGACTGACAGACTGACTCACTGACTGACTGATACTGACTGACTGACTCACTGACTGACCGAGACTGACTGACTAACTGCCTGACTGACTGAGACTGGACTGACTGACTGACTGACTGACTGACTGACTAACTGACTGACTGAGACTGACTGACTGACTGCTTGACTTTCTGACTGGCTATTTCACTGACTGACTGAATGACTAAATGACTGACTGACACTGACTGACTGACTGCTTGACTACCTGACTGACTGCTTGACTGACTAACTGACTGGACAGGACTGACCGACTGACTGACTGACAGACTGACTGAATAAGGATGACTGACAGACTGACTGAATAAGGCTGACTGACTGACAGACTGACTGAATGAGGCTGACCGACTGACTGACTGCCTGACTGACTGACTGACTGAATGACTGACTTTTCTCCGCACGCACCCCACCTCTTAGCCGTAGGCCTTAGGTTCCACCGCCCGGGGGGTCCGCGTAGCGGGCCCCCCGCACGGCTGAGTGCACTGAATGACTGACTGACTGACTGACCGAGACTGACTGACTGACTGACTGAGACTGGACTGGACTGACTGACTGACTGACTGACTGAGACTGACTGACTGCTTTAGTGACTAACTGACTGCACAGGACTGACCGACTGACTGACTGACTGACTGCCTGACTGACTGACTGACTGAATGACTGACTGACTGAGACTAAATGACTGACTGCTTGACTGACTGGCTGAAGGACTAACTGACTGACTGAGTGACTGACTGACTGGACTGACTGACTGAGACTGAATGACTGAGTGCTTGACTGATTGACTGTCAGACTGACTGACTGACTTCGCAAAAGGGAAAAATAAAAAAAAAATTATAAAATTAGAAAAAAATATTTGCATTTAAGATTTCCTTTCCGGCCGGGACTCGAACCCAGTACCACGCGCTAGGAACCCAACGGTCTAGCCATTAGGCTATCGGAGCTCTGTCGATGGAAGTCTTAAATATAATAAAAACAAAAAATGCACCTTGGTAATTATTGATTCAAACACTTTGAAATTTACAGGTCGAATAATTAAACTGACTCAGAATTTTTCTCCCTACATAAATAATCAATATTCGTAAAAGAGAAAAATTAAAAAAAAAAGAAGAAGAAATTTCAAATTAGAAACTAAAAGTATACGTTGAAGATTTTCGTTCAGGCTGGGACTCGAACCCAGGGCCACTCGCTTGGAAGCCTAACACTCTAGCCATTAGTCTATGGGAGCTCTGTCGGTGGGAGTTTTAAATATAATAAAAACAAAAAATGCACCTTGGTAATTGTTTATTTAAACACTTTGAAATCTTCGTGTCGAAAAATTAAACTGACTCAGAATTTTTTTCCCTACATAAATAATCAATAATTGCAAAGGAAAGAAATTGAAAAAAAAAAGAATTTTCAAATTAGAAAAGAAATATATACATTGAAGATATTCGCTCCGGCTGGGACTCGAACCCAGGTCACTCGCTTGGAAAACCAGCGGTCTAGCCATTAGGCTATCGGAGTTCTGTCGAGCGGAGTCTTACTGCCTGACTGATACTGCCTGACTGACAGACTGACTCACTGACTGACTGATACTGACTGACTGACTCACTGACTGACCGAGACTGACTGACTAACTGCCTGACTGACTGAGACTGGACTGACTGACTGACTGACTGACTGACTAACTGACTGACTGAGACTGACTGACTGACTGCTTGACTCTCTGACTGGCTATTTCACTGACTGACTGAATGACTAAATGACTGACTGACACTGACTGACTGACTGCTTGACTACCTGACTGACTGCTTGACTGACTAACTGACTGGACAGGACTGACCGACTGACTGACTGACAGACTGACTGAATAAGGATGACTGACAGACTGACTGAATAAGGCTGACTGACTGACTGACTGACAGACTGACTGAATAAGGCTGACCGACTGACTGACTGCCTGACTGACTGACTGACTGAATGACTGACTGACTGACTGACCGAGACTGACTGACTGACTGACTGAGACTGGACTGAACTGACTGACTGACTGACTGACTGAGACTGACTGACTGCTTTAGTGACTAACTGACTGCACAGGACTGACCGACTGACTGACTGACTGACTGCTTTAGTGACTAACTGACTGCACAGGACTGACCGACTGACTGACTGACTGACTGCCTGACTGACTGACTGACTGAATGACTGACTGACTGAGACTAAAAGACTGACTGCTTGACTGACTGGCTGAAGGACTAACTGACTGACTGAGTGACTGAATGACTGGACTGACTGACTGAGACTGAATGACTGAGTGCTTGACTGATTGACTGTCAGACTGTCTGACTGACTTCGCAAAAGGGAAAAATAAAAAAAAAAAGAATTATAAAATTAGAAAAAAATATTTGCATTTAAGATTTCCTTTCCGGCCGGGACTCGAACCCAGTACCACGCGCTAGGAACCCAACGGTCTAGCCATTAGGCTATCGGAGCTCTGTCGATGGAAGTCTTAAATATAATAAAAACAAAAAATGCACCTTGGTAATTATTGATTCAAACACTTTGAAATTTACAGGTCGAAAAATTAAACTGACTCAGAATTTTTTTCCCTACATAAATAATCAATAATTGCAAAGGAAAGAAATTGAAAAAAAAAAAGAATTTTCAAATTAGAAAAGAAATATATACATTGAAGATATTCGCTCCGGCTGGGACTCGAACCCAGGTCACTCGCTTGGAAAACCAGCGGTCTAGCCATTAGGCTATCGGAGTTCTGTCGAGCGGAGTCTTACTGCCTGACTGATACTGCCTGACTGACAGACTGACTCACTGACTGACTGATACTGACTGACTGACTCACTGACTGACCGAGACTGACTGACTAACTGCCTGACTGACTGAGACTGGACTGACTGACTGACTGACTGACTGACTAACTGACTGACTGAGACTGACTGACTGACTGCTTGACTCTCTGACTGGCTATTTCACTGACTGACTGAATGACTAAATGACTGACTGACACTGACTGACTGACTGCTTGACTACCTGACTGACTGCTTGACTGACTAACTGACTGGACAGGACTGACCGACTGACTGACTGACAGACTGACTGAATAAGGATGACTGACAGACTGACTGAATAAGGCTGACTGACTGACTGACTGACAGACTGACTGAATAAGGCTGACCGACTGACTGACTGCCTGACTGACTGACTGACTGAATGACTGACTGACTGACTGACCGAGACTGACTGACTGACTGACTGAGACTGGACTGAACTGACTGACTGACTGACTGACTGAGACTGACTGACTGCTTTAGTGACTAACTGACTGCACAGGACTGACCGACTGACTGACTGACTGACTGCTTTAGTGACTAACTGACTGCACAGGACTGACCGACTGACTGACTGACTGACTGCCTGACTGACTGACTGACTGAATGACTGACTGACTGAGACTAAATGACTGACTGCTTGACTGACTGGCTGAAGGACTAACTGACTGACTGAGTGACTGAATGACTGGACTGACTGACTGAGACTGAATGACTGAGTGCTTGACTGATTGACTGTCAGACTGTCTGACTGACTTCGCAAAAGGGAAAAATAAAAAAAAAAAGAATTATAAAATTAGAAAAAAATATTTGCATTTAAGATTTCCTTTCCGGCCGGGACTCGAACCCAGTACCACGCGCTAGGAACCCAACGGTCTAGCCATTAGGCTATCGGAGCTCTGTCGATGGAAGTCTTAAATATAATAAAAACAAAAAATGCACCTTGGTAATTATTGATTCAAACACTTTGAAATTTACAGGTCGAATAATTAAACTGACTCAGAATTTTTCTCCCTACATAAATAATCAATATTCGCAAAAGAGAAAAATTAAAAAAAAAGAAGAAGAAATTTCAAATTAGAAACTAAAAGTATACATTGAAGATTTTCGTTCAGGCTGGGACTCGAACCCAGGGCCACTCGCTTGGAAGCCTAACACTCTAGCCATTAGTCTATGGGAGCTCTGTCGGTGGGAGTTTTAAATATAATAAAAACAAAAAATGCACCTTGGTAATTGTTTATTTAAACACTTTGAAATCTTCGTGTCGAAAAATTAAACTGACTCAGAATTTTCTTCCCTACATAAATAATCAATAATTGGAAAGGAAAGAAATTGAAAAAAAAATGAATTTTCAAATTAGAAAAGAAATATATACATTGAAGATATTCGCTCCGGCTGGGACTCGAACCCAGGCCACTCGCTTGGAAGACCATCGGTCTAGCCATTAGGCTATCGGAGTTCTGTCGAGCGGAGTCTTACTGCCTGACTGATACTGCCTGACTGACAGACTGACTCACTGACTGACTGATACTGACTGACTGACTCACTGACTGACCGAGACTGACTGACTAACTGCCTGACTGACTGAGACTGGACTGACTGACTGACTGACTGACTGACTGACTAAATGACTGACTGACACTGACTGACTGACTGCTTGACTACCTGACTGACTGCTTGACTGACTAACTGACTGGACAGGACTGACCGACTGACTGACTGACAGACTGACTGAATAAGGCTGACTGACTGACTGACTGACAGACTGACTGAATAAGGCTGACCGACTGACTGACTGCCTGACTGACTGACTGACTGAATGACTGACTGACTGACTGACCGAGACTGACTGACTGACTGACTGAGACTGGACTGGACTGACTGACTGACTGACTGACTGAGACTGACTGACTGCTTTAGTGACTAACTGACTGCACAGGACTGACCGACTGACTGACTGACTGACTGCCTGACTGACTGACTGACTGAATGACTGACAGACTGAGACTAAATGACTGACTGCTTGACTGACTGGCTGAAGGACTAACTGACTGACTGAGTGACTGACTGACTGGACTGACTGACTGAGACTGAATGACTGAGTGCTTGACTGATTGACTGTCAGACTGACTGACTGACTTCGCAAAAGGGAAAAATAAAAAAAAAAGAATTATAAAATTAGAAAAAAATATTTGCATTTAAGATTTCCTTTCCGGCCGGGACTCGAACCCAGTACCACGCGCTAGGAGCCCAACGGTCTAGCCATTAGGCTATCGGAGCTCTGTCGATGGAAGTCTTAAATATAATAAAAACAAAAAATGCACCTTGGTAATTATTGATTCAAACACTTTGAAATTTACAGGTCGAATAATTAAACTGACTCAGAATTTTTCTCCCTACATAAATAACCAATATTCGCAAAAGAGAAAAATTTTAAAAAAAAGAAGAAGAAATTTCAAATTAGAAACTAAAAGTATACATTGAAGATTTTCGTTCAGGCTGGGACTCGAACCCAGGGCCACGCGCTTGGAAGCCTAACACTCTAGCCATTAGTCTATGGGAGCTCTGTCGGTGGGAGTTTTAAATATAATAAAAACAAAAAATGCACCTTGGTAATTGTTTATTTAAACACTTTGAAATCTTCGTGTCGAAAAATTAAACTGACTCAGAATTTTCTTCCCTACATAAATAATCAATAATTGCAAAGGAAAGAAATTGAAAAAAAAAAGAATTTTCAAATTAGAAAAGAAATATATACATTGAAGATATTCGCTCCGGCTGGGACTCGAACCCAGGCCACTCGCTTGGAAGACCAGCGGTCTAGCCATTAGGCTATCGGAGTTCTGTCGAGCGGAGTCTTACTGCCTGACTGATACTGCCTGACTGACAGACTGACTCCCTGACTGACTGATACTGACTGACTGACTCACTGACTGACCGAGACTGACTGACTAACTGCGTGACTGACTGAGACTGGACTGACTGACAGACTGACTGACTGACTGACTGACTAACTGACTGACTGAGACTGACTGACTGACTGCTTGACTCTCTGACTGGCTATTTCACTGACTGATTGAATGACTAAATGACTGACTGACACTGACTGACTGACTGCTTGACTACCTGACTGACTGCTTGACTGACTAACTGACTGGACAGGACTGACCGACTGACTGACTGACAGACTGACTGAATAAGGATGACTGACAGACTGACTGAATAAGGCTGACTGACTGACTGACTGACTGAATAAGGCTGACCGACTGACTGACTGCCTGACTGACTGACTGACTGAATGACTGACTGACTGACTGACCGAGACTGACTGACTGACTGACTGAGACTGGACTGGACTGACTGACTGACTGACTGACTGAGACTGACTGACTGCTTTAGTGACTAACTGACTGCACAGGACTGACCGACTGACTGACTGACTGACTGCCTGACTGACTGACTGACTGAATGACTGACTGACTGAGACTAAATGACTGACTGCTTGACTGACTGGCTGAAGGACTAACTGACTGACTGAGTGACTGACTGACTGGACTGAATGACTGAGTGCTTGACTGATTGACTGTCAGACTGACTGACTGACTTCGCAAAAGGGAAAAATAAAAAAAAAAGAATTATAAAATTAGAAAAAAATATTTGCATTTAAGATTTCCTTTCCGGCTGGGATTTGAACCCAGGGCGACACTCATGGAAGCCCAACGCTCTCGCCAATATACTATCGGATCTCTGTTGATCGGTGTCTTAATTATAATAAAAACAAAAAATGCACCTTAGTAATTATTGATCTAAAATCTTTGAAATCTAAAGGTCGAATGATTAAACTGACTCAGAATTTTCTTCCGTACATAAATAATCCATATTTGCAAAAGAAAGAAATTGAAAAAAAAAGAATCTTCAAATTAGAAGAGAAATATATACATGGAAGATTTTCGTTCCGGCCGGGACTCGAACCCAGTACCACGCGCTTGGAACCCAACGGTCTAGCCATTAGGCTATCGGAGCTCTGTCGATGGAAGTCTTAAATATAATAAAAACAAAAAATGCACCTTGGTAATTATTGATTCAAACACTTTGAAATTTACAGGTCGAATAATTAAACTGACTCAGAATTTTTCTCCCTACATAAATAATCAATATTCGCAAAAGAGAAAAATTAAAAAAAAAGAAGAAGAAATTTCAAATTAGAAACTAAAAGTATACATTGAAGATTTTCGTTCAGGCTGGGACTCGAACCCAGGGCCACTCGCTTGGAAGCCTAACACTCTAGCCATTAGTCTATGGGAGCTCTGTCGGTGGGAGTTTTAAATATAATAAAAACAAAAAATGCACCTTGATAATTGTTTATTTAAACACTTTGAAATCTTGGTGTCGAAAAATTAAACTGACTCAGAATTTTCTTCCCTACATAAATAATCAATAATTGCAAAGGAAAGAAATTGAAAAAAAAAGAATTTTCAAATTAGAAAAGAAATATATACATTGAAGATATTCGCTCAGGCTGGGACTCGAACCCAGGCCACTCGCTTGGAAGACCAGCGGTCTAGCCATTAGGCTATCGGAGTTCTGTCGAGCGGAGTCTTACTGCCTGACTGATACTGCCTGACTGACAGACTGACTCACTGACTGACTGATACTGACTGACTGACTCACTGACTGACCGAGACTGACTGACTAACTGCCTGACTGACTGAGACTGGACTGACTGACTGACTGACTGACTAACTGACTGACTGAGACTGACTGACTGACTGCTTGACTCTCTGACTGGCTATTTCACTGACTGACTGAATGACTAAATGACTGACTGACACTGACTGACTGACTGCTTGACTACCTGACTGACTGCTTGACTGACTAACTGACTGGACAGGACTGACCGACTGACTGACTGACAGACTGACTGAATAAGGATGACTGACAGACTGACTGAATAAGGCTGACTGACTGACTGACTGACAGACTGACTGAATAAGGCTGACCGACTGACTGACTGCCTGACTGACTGACTGACTGAATGACTGACTGACTGACCGAGACTGACTGACTGACTGAGACTGGACTGGACTGACTGACTGACTGACTGACTGAGACTGACTGACTGCTTTAGTGACTAACTGACTGCACAGGACTGACCGACTGACTGACTGACTGACTGCCTGACTGACTGACTGACTGAATGACTGACTGACTGAGACTAAATGACTGACTGCTTGACTGACTGGCTGAAGGACTAACTGACTGACTGAGTGACTGAATGACTGGACTGACTGACTGAGACTGAATGACTGAGTGCTTGACTGATTGACTGTCAGACTGACTGACTGACTTCGCAAAAGGGAAAAATAAAAAAAAAAGAATTATAAAATTAGAAAAAAATATTTGCATTTAAGATTTCCTTTCCGGACGGGACTCGAACCCAGTACCACGCGCTAGGAACCCAACGGTCTAGCCATTAGGCTATCGGAGCTCTGTCGGTGGGAGTTTTAAATATAATAAAAACAAAAAATGCACCTTGATAATTGTTTATTTAAACACTTTGAAATCTTGGTGTCGAAAAATTAAACTGACTCAGAATTTTCTTCCCTACATAAATAATCAATAATTGCAAAGGAAAGAAATTGAAAAAAAAAGAATTTTCAAATTAGAAAAGAAATATATACATTGAAGATATTCGCTCAGGCTGGGACTCGAACCCAGGCCACTCGCTTGGAAGACCAGCGGTCTAGCCATTAGGCTATCGGAGTTCTGTCGAGCGGAGTCTTACTGCCTGACTGATACTGCCTGACTGACAGACTGACTCACTGACTGACTGATACTGACTGACTGACTCACTGACTGACCGAGACTGACTGACTAACTGCCTGACTGACTGAGACTGGACTGACTGACTGACTGACTGACTAACTGACTGACTGAGACTGACTGACTGACTGCTTGACTCTCTGACTGGCTATTTCACTGACTGACTGAATGACTAAATGACTGACTGACACTGACTGACTGACTGCTTGACTACCTGACTGACTGCTTGACTGACTAACTGACTGGACAGGACTGACCGACTGACTGACTGACAGACTGACTGAATAAGGATGACTGACAGACTGACTGAATAAGGCTGACTGACTGACTGACTGACAGACTGACTGAATAAGGCTGACCGACTGACTGACTGCCTGACTGACTGACTGACTGAATGACTGACTGACTGACCGAGACTGACTGACTGACTGAGACTGGACTGGACTGACTGACTGACTGACTGACTGAGACTGACTGACTGCTTTAGTGACTAACTGACTGCACAGGACTGACCGACTGACTGACTGACTGACTGCCTGACTGACTGACTGACTGAATGACTGACTGACTGAGACTAAATGACTGACTGCTTGACTGACTGGCTGAAGGACTAACTGACTGACTGAGTGACTGAATGACTGGACTGGCTGACTGAGACTGAATGACTGAGTGCTTGACTGATTGACTGTCAGACTGACTGACTGACTTCGCAAAAGGGAAAAATAAAAAAAAAAGAATTATAAAATTAGAAAAAAATATTTGCATTTAAGATTTCCTTTCCGGACGGGACTCGAACCCAGTACCACGCGCTAGGAACCCAACGGTCTAGCCATTAGGCTATCGGAGCTCTGTCGATGGAAGTCTTAAATATAATAAAAACAAAAAATGCACCATAGTAATTATTGATTCAAACACTTTGAAATTTACAGGTCGAATAATTAAACTGACTCAGAATTTTTCTCCCTACATAAATAATCAATATTCGCAAAAGAGAAAAATTAAAAAAAAAAGAAGAAGAAATTTCAAATTAGAAACTAAAAGTATACATTGAAGATTTTCGTTCAGGCTGGGACTCGAACCCAGGGCCACTCGCTTGGAAGCCTAACACTCTAGCCATTAGTCTATGGGAGCTCTGTCGGTGGGAGTTTTAAATATAATAAAAACAAAAAATGCACCTTGGTAATTGTTTATTTAAACACTTTGAAATCTTTGTGTCGAAAAATTAAACTGACTCAGAATTTTCTTCCCTACATAAATAATCAATAATTGCAAAGGAAAGAAATTGAAAAAAAAAAAGAATTTTCAAATTAGAAAAGAAATATATACATTGAAGATATTCGCTCCGGCTGGGACTCGAACCCAGGCCACTCGCTTGGAAGACCAGCGGTCTAGCCATTAGGCTATCGGAGTTCTGTCGAGCGGAGTCTTACTGCCTGACTGATACTGCCTGACTGACAGACTGACTCACTGACTGACTGATACTGACTGACTGACTCACTGACTGACCGAGACTGACTGACTAACTGCCTGACTGACTGAGACTGGACTGACTGACTGACTGACTGACTGACTGACTAACTGACTGACTGAGACTGACTGAGACTGACTGACTGACTGCTTGACTCTCTGACTGGCTATTTCACTGACTGACTGAATGACTAAATGACTGACTGACACTGACTGACTGACTGCTTGACTACCTGACTGACTGCTTGACTGACTAACTGACTGGACAGGACTGACCGACTGACTGACTGACAGACTGACTGAATAAGGATGACTGACAGACTGATTGAATAAGGCTGACTGACTGACTGACAGACTGACTGAATAAGGCTGACCGACTGACTGACTGCCTGACTGACTGACTGACTGAATGACTGACTGACTGACTGACCGAGACTGACTGACTGACTGACAGACTGACTGAATAAGGATGACTGACAGACTGACTGAATAAGGCTGACTGACTGACTGACTGAATAAGGCTGACCGACTGACTGACTGAATGACTGACTGACTGACTGACCGAGACTGACTGACTGACTGACTGAGACTGGACTGGACTGACTGACTGACTGACTGACTGAGACTGACTGACTGCTTTAGTGACTAACTGACTGCACAGGACTGACCGACTGACTGACTGACTGACTGACTGACTGAATGACTGACTGACTGAGACTAAATGACTGACTGCTTGACTGACTGGCTGAAGGACTAACTGACTGACTGAGTGACTGACTGACTGGGCTGACTGACTGAGACTGAATGACTGAGTGCTTGACTGATGGACTGTCAGACTGACTGACTGACTTCGCAAAAGGGAAAAATAAAAAAAAAGAATTATAAAATTAGAAAAAAATATTTGCATTTAAGATTTCCTTTCCGGCCGGGACTCGAACCCAGTACCACGCGCTAGGAACCCAACGGTCTAGCCATTAGGCTATCGGAGCTCTGTCGATGGAAGTCTTAAATATAATAAAAACAAAAAATGCACCTTGGTAATTATTGATTCAAACACTTTGAAATTTACAGGTCGAATAATTAAACTGACTCAGAATTTTTCTCCCTACATAAATAATCAATATTCGCAAAAGAGAAAAATTAAAAAAAAAAGAAGAAGAAATTTCAAATTAGAAACTAAAAGTATACATTGAAGATTTTCGTTCAGGCTGGGACTCGAACCCAGGGCCACTCGCTTGGAAGCCTAACACTCTAGCCATTAGTCTATGGGAGCTCTGTCGGTGGGTGTTTTAAATATAATAAAAACAAAAAATGCACCTTGGTAATTGTTTATTTAAACACTTTGAAATCTTCGTGTCGAAAAATTAAACTGACTCAGAATTTTCTTCCCTACATAAATAATCAATAATTGCAAAGGAAAGAAATTGAAAAAAAAAAGAATTTTCAAATTAGAAAAGAAATATATACATTGAAGATATTCGCTCCGGCTGGGACTCGAACCCAGGTCACTCGCTTGGAAAACCAGCGGTCTAGCCATTAGGCTATCAGAGTTCTGTCGAGCGGAGTCTTACTGCCTGACTGATACTGCCTGACTGACAGACTGACTCACTGACTGACTGATACTGACTGACTGACTCACTGACTGACCGAGACAGACTGACTAACTGCCTGACTGACTGAGACTGGACTGACTGACTGACTGACTGACTGACTAACTGACTGACTGAGACTGACTGACTGACTGCTTGACTCTCTGACTGGCTATTTCACTGACTGACTGAATGACTAAATGACTGACTGACACTGACTGACTGACTGCTTGACTACCTGACTGACTGCTTGACTGACTAACTGACTGGACAGGACTGACCGACTGACTGACTGACAGACTGACTGAATAAGGATGACTGACAGACTGACTGAATAAGGATGACTGACAGACTGACTGAATAAGGCTGACTGACTGACTGACTGACAGACTGACTGAATAAGGCTGACCGACTGACTGACTGCCTGACTGACTGACTGACTGAATGACTGACTGACTGACTGACCGAGACTGACTGACTGACTGACTGAGACTGGACTGAACTGACTGACTGACTGACTGACTGAGACTGACTGACTGCTTTAGTGACTAACTGACTGCACAGGACTGACCGACTGACTGACTGACTGACTGCCTGACTGACTGACTGACTGAATGACTGACTGACTGAGACTAAATGACTGACTGCTTGACTGACTGGCTGAAGGACTAACTGACTGACTGAGTGACTGACTGACTGGACTGACTGACTGAGACTGAATGACTGAGTGCTTGACTGATTGACTGTCAGACTGACTGACTGACTTCGCAAAAGGGAAAAATAAAAAAAAAAAGAATTATAAAATTAGAAAAAAATATTTGCATTTAAGATTTCCTTTCCGGCCGGGACTCGAACCCAGTACCACGCGCTAGGAACCCAACGGTCTAGCCATTAGGCTATCGGAGCTCTGTCGATGGAAGTCTTAAATATAATAAAAACAAAAAATGCACCTTGGTAATTATTGATTCAAACACTTTGAAATTTACAGGTCGAATAATTAAACTGACTCAGAATTTTTCTCCCTACATAAATAATCAATATTCGCAAAAGAGAAAAATTAAAAAAAAAGAAGAAGGATTTTCAAATTAGAAACTAAAAATATAAATTGAAGATTTTCGCTCAGGCTGGGACTCGAACCCAGGGCCACTCGCTTGGAAGCCCAACACTCTAACCATTAGTCTATCGGAGCTCTGTCGGTGGGAGTTTTAAATATAATAAAAACAAAAAATGCACCTTGGTAATTGTTTATTTAAACACTTTGAAATCTTCGTGTCGAAAAATTAAACTGACTCAGAATTTTCTTCCCTACATAAATAATCAATAATTGCAAAGGAAAGAAATTGAAAAAAAAAAGAATTTTCAAATTAGAAAAGAAATATATACATTGAAGATATTCGCTCCGGCTGGGACTCGAACCCAAGCCACTCGCTTGGAAGACCAGCGGTCTAGCCATTAGGCTATCGGAGTTCTGTCAAGAGGAGTCTTACTGCCTGACTGAGACTGCCTGACTGACAGACTGACTCACTGACTGACTGATACTGACGTAATGACTGACCGAGACTGACTGACTGACTCACTGACTGACCGAGACTGACTGACTAACTGCCTGACTGACTGAGACTGGACTGACTGACTGACTAACTGACTGACTGAGACTGACTGACTGACTGCTTGACTGTCTGACTGACTATTTTACTGACTGACTAAATGACTAAATGACTGACTGACACTGACTGACTGACTGCTTGACTGACTAACTGACTGACTGACACTGACTGACTGACTGCTTGACTGCCTGACTGACTGCTTGACTGACTAACTGACTGGACAGGACTGACCGACTGACTGACTGACTGAATGACTGACTGACTGACTGACCGAGACTGACTGACTGACTGACTGAGACTGGACTGGACTGACTGACTGACTGACTGACTGACTGACTGACTGAGACTGACTGACTGACTGACTGACTGAGACTGACTGAATGAATGACTAACTGACTGACTGACTGACAGAATGACTGAATGAGGCTGAGTGACTGACTGACTGCCTGACTGACTGACTGACTGAATGACTAGCTGACTGAGACTAAATGACTGACTGCCTGACTGACCGAGTGACTGACTGACAGGACTGACTGACTGACTGACTGAGACTGAATGACTGACTGCCTAACTGACTGAGTGACTGAATGACTAACTGACTGATTGATTGCTTAAGTGACTGACTGACTGACTGCTTGACTGACTGAATGGACTGGACTGACCGACTGACAGACTGACTGGCTGACAGAGACTGACGGTCGGAGTTTTAAATATAATAAAAACAAAAAATGCACCTTGGTAATTATTGATTCAAACACTTTGAAATTTACAGGTCGAATAATTAAACTGACTCAGAATTTTTCTCCCTACATAAATAATCAATACTCGCAAAAGAGAAAAATTAAAAAAAAAAGAAGAAGAATTTTCAAATTAGGAACTAAAAATATAAATTGAAGATTTTCGCTCAGGCTGGGACTCGAACCCAAGGCCACTCGCTTGGAAGCCCAACACGCTCACCATTAGTCTATCGGAGCTCTGTCGGTCGGAGTTTTAAATATAATAAAAACAAAAATGCACCTTGGTAATTATTTATTTAAACACTTTGAAATCTGCCGGTCGAAAAATTAAACTGACCCAGAATTTTCTCCCCTACATAAATAATCAATATTTGCAAAGGAAAGAAATTGAAAAAAAAAAGAATTTTCAAATTAGAAAAGAAATATATACACTGAAGATATTTGCTCCGGCTGGGACTCGAACCCAGGCGACTCGCTTGGAAGACCAGCGGTCTAGCCTTTAGGCTATCGGAGTTCTGTCAAGAGGAGTCTTACTGCCTCACTGAGACTGCCTGACTGACAGACTGACTCACTGATACTGACGTAATGACTGACTCACTGACTGACCGAGACTGACTGACTGACTCACTGACTGACCGAGACTGACTGACTAACTGCCTGACTGACTGAGACTGGACTGACTGACTGACTAACTGACTGACTGAGACTGACTGACTGACTGCTTGACTGTCTGACTGACTATTTTACTGACTGACTAAATGACTAAATGACTGACTGACACTGACTGACTGACTGCTTGACTGCCTGACTGACTGCTTGACTGACTAACTGACTGACTGACACTGACTGACTGACTGCTTGACTGCCTGACTGACTGCTTGACTGACTAACTGACTGGACAGGACTGACCGACTGACTGACTGACTGAATGACTGACTGACTGACTGACCGAGACTGACTGACTGACTGACTGAGACTGGACTGGACTGACTGACTGACTGACTGACTGACTGACTGACTGAGACTGACTGACTGACTGACTGACTGAGACTGACTGAATGAATGACTAACTGACTGACTGACTGACAGAATGACTGAATGAGGCTGAGTGACTGACTGACTGCCTGACTGACTGACTGACTGAATGACTAGCTGACTGAGACTAAATGACTGACTGCCTGACTGACCGAGTGACTGACTGACAGGACTGACTGACTGACTGACTGAGACTGAATGACTGACTGCCTAACTGACTGAGTGACTGAATGACTAACTGACTGATTGATTGCTTAAGTGACTGACTGACTGACTGCTTGACTGACTGAATGGACTGGACTGACCGACTGACAGACTGACTGGCTGACAGAGACTGACTGATTGACTGTCGGACTGACTGACTGACTTCGCAAAAGGGAAAAATAAAAAAAAATATCAAATTAGAAAAAAATACATGCATTTAAGATTTTCTTTCCGGCTGGGATTCGAACCCAGGGCTACACGCATGGAAGCCCAACGCTCTCGCCAATGGACTATCGGATCTCGGTTGGCCGGTGTCTTAATTATAATAAAAACAAAAAATGCACCTTGGTAATTATTGATCTAAAATCTTCGAAATCTACAGGTCGAATAATTAAACTGACTCAGAATTTTCTTCCGTATATAAATAATAAATATTTGCAAAAGAAAGAAAATGAAAAAAAAAAGATTTTTCAAATTAGAAAAGAAATATATACATTGAAGATTTTCGTTGCGGCCGGGACTCGAACCCAGGGCCACTCGCTTGGAACCCAACGCGGTAGCCATTAGGCTATCGGAGCTCTGTCGATGGAAGTCTTAAATATAATAAAAACAAAAAATGCACCTTGGTAATTATTGATTCAAACACTTTGAAATTTACAGGTCGAATAATTAAACTGACTCAGAATTTTTCTCCCTACATAAATAATCAATATTCGCAAAAGAGAAAAATTAAAAAAAAAGAAGAAGAATTTTCAAATTAGAAACTAAAAATATAAATTGAAGATTTTCGCTCAGGCTGGGACTCGAACCCAGGGCCACTCGCTTGGAAGCCCAACACTCTAACCATTAGTCTATCGGAGCTCTGTCGGTCGGAGTTTTAAATATAATAAAAACAAAAATGCACCTTGGTAATTATTTATTTAAACACTTTGAAATCTGCCGGTCGAAAAATTAAACTGACTCAGAATTTTCTTCCCTACATAAATAATCAATATTTGCAAGGGAAAGAAATTGAAAAAAAAAAGAATTTTCAAATTAGAAAAGAAATATATACACTGAAGATATTTGCTCCGGCTGGGATTCGAACCCAGGCGACTCGCTTGGAAGACCAGCGGTCTAGCCTTTAGGCTATCGGAGTTCTGTCGAGAGGAGTCTTACTGCCTGACTGAGACTGCCTGACTGACAGACTGACTCACTGACTGACTGATACTGACTAAATGACTGACTCACTGACTGACCGAGACTGACTGACTGACTCACTGACTGACCGAGACTGTCTGACTAACTGCCTGACTGACTGAGACTGGACTGACTGACTGACTAACTGACTGACTGAGACTGACTGACTGACTGCTTGACTGTCTGACTGACTATTTCACTGACTGACTAAATGACTAAATGACTGACTGACACTGACTGACTGACTGCTTGACTGCCTGACTGACTGCTTGACTGACTAACTGACTGACTGACACTGACTGACTGACTGCTTGACTGCCTGACTGACTGCTTGACTGACTAACTGACTGGACAGGACTGACCGACTGACTGACTGACTGAATGACTGATCGACTGACTGACCGAGACTGACTGACTGACTGACTGAGACTGAACTGGACTGACTGACTGACTGACTGACTGAATGACTGAGACTGACTGACTGACTGACTGACTGAGACTGACTGAATGAATGACTAACTGACTGACTGACTGACAGAATGACTGAATGAGGCAGAGTGACTGACTGACTGCCTGACTGACTGACTGACTGAATGACTAGCTGACTGAGACTAAATGACTGACTGCCTGACTGACCGAGTGACTGACTGACAGGACTGACTGACTGACTGACTGAGACTGAATGACTGACTGCCTAACTGACTGAGTGACTGAATGACTAACTGACTGATTGATTGCTTAAGTGACTGACTGACTGACTGCATGACTGACTGAATGGACTGGACTGACCGACTGACAGACTGACTGGCTGACAGAGACTGACTGATTGACTGTCGGACTGACTGACTGACTTCGCAAAAGGGAAAAATTAAAAAAAAATCAAATTAGAAAAAAATACATGCATTTAAGATTTTCTTTCCGGCTGGGATTCGAACCCAGGGCTACACGCATGGAAGCCCAACGCTCTCGCCAATGGACTATCGGATCTCGGTTGGCCGGTGTCTTAATTATAATAAAAACAAAAAAATGCACCTTGGTAATTATTGATCTAAAATCTTTGAAATCTACAGGTCGAATAATTAAACTGACTCAGAATTTTCTTCCGTATATAAATAATCGATATTTGCAAAAGAAAGAAAATGAAAAAAAAAAGAATTTTCAAATTAGAAAAGAGATATATACATTGAAGATTTTCGTTGCGGCCGGGACTCGAACCCAGTACCACGCGCTTGGAACCCAATGCGGTAGCCATTAGGCTATCGGAGCTCTGTCGAAGGAAGTCTTAAATATAATAAAAACAAAAAATGCACCTTGGTAATTATTGATTCAAACACTTTGAAATTTACAGGTCGAATAATTAAACTGACTCAGAATTTTTCTCCCTACATAAATAAATAACTGACTGACCGAGACTGACTGACTAACTGCCTGACTGACTGAGACTGGACTGACTGACTGACTAACTGACTGACTGAGACTGACTGACTGACTGCTTGACTGTCTGACTGACTATTTCACTGACTGACTAAATGACTAAATGACTGACTGACACTGACTGACTGCCTGACTGACTGCCTGACTGACTGCTTGACTGACTAACTGACTGACTGACACTGACTGACTGACTGCTTGACTGCCTGACTGACTGCTTGACTGACTAACTGACTGGACAGGACTGACCGACTGACTGACTGACTGAATGACTGACTGACTGACTGACCGAGACTGACTGACTGACTGACTGAGACTGGACTGGACTGACTGACTGACTGACTGACTGACTGACTGAGACTGACTGACTGACTGACTGACTGAGACTGACTGAATGAATGACTAACTGACTGACTGACTGACAGAATGACTGAATGAGGCTGAGTGACTGACTGCCTGCCTGACTGACTGACTGACTGAATGACTAGCTGACTGAGACTAAATGACTGACTGCCTGACTGACTGAGTGACTGAATGACTAACTGACTGATTGATTGCTTAAGTGACTGACTGACTGACTGCTTGACTGACTGAATGGACTGGACTGACCGACTGACAGACTGACTGGCTGACAGAGACTGACTGATTGACTGTCGGACTGACTGACTGACTTCGCAAAAGGGAAAAATAAAAAAAAAATATCAAATTAGAAAAAAATACATGCATTTAAGATTTTCTTTCCGGCTGGGATTCGAACCCAGGGCTACACGCATGGAAGCCCAACGCTCTCGCCAATGGACTATCGGATCTCGGTTGGCCGGTGTCTTAATTATAATAAAAACAAAAAATGCACCTTGGTAATTATTGATCTACAATCTTTGAAATCTACAGGTCGAATAATTAAACTGACACAGAATTTTCTTCCGTATATAAATAATCGATATTTGCAAAAGAAAGAAAATGAAAAAAAAAAAGAATTTTCAAATTAGAAAAGAAATATATACATTGAAGATTTTCGTTGCGGCCGGGACTCGAACCCAGTACCACGCGCTTGGAACCCAACGCGGTAGCCATTAGGCTATCGGAGCTCTGTCGATGTAAGTCTTAAATATAATAACAACAAAAAATGCACTTGGTAATTATTGATTCAAACACTTTTAAATTTACAGGTCGAATAATTAAACTGACTCAGAATTTTTCTCCCTACATAAATAATCAATATTCGCAAAAGAGAAAAATTAAAAAAAAAGAAGAAGAATTTTCAAATTAGAAACTAAAAATATAAATTCAAGATTTTCGCTCAGGCTGGGACTCGAACCCAGGGCCACTCGCTTGGAAGCCCAACGGTCTAGCCAGTAGGCTATCGGAGCTCTGTCGGTCGGAGTTTTAAATATAATAAAAACAAAAAATGCACCTTGGCAATTATTGATTCAAACACTTTGAAATCTGCGGGTCGAAAAATTAAACTGACTCAGAATGTTCTTCCCTACATAAATAATCAATACTCGCAAAAGAGAAAAATTTAAAAAAAAGAAGAAGAATTTTCAAATTAGAAACTAAAAATATAAATTGAAGATTTTCGCTCAGGCTGGGACTCGAACCCAGGGCCACTCGCTTGGCAGTCCAACGCTCAAGCCTTCGGGCTGTCTGAGCTCTGCGGCCGGAGTCTTAAATATAATAAAAACAAAAAATGCACCTTGGTAATTATTGATTCAAACACTTTGAAATTTACAGGTCGAATAATTAAACTGACTCAGAATTTTTCTCCCTACATAAATAATCAATACTCGCAAAAGAGAAAAATTTAAAAAAAAAGAAGAAGAATTTTCAAATTAGGAACTAAAAATATAAATTGAAGATTTTCGCTCAGGCTGGGACTCGAACCCAGGGCCACTCGCTTGGAAGCCCAACACTCTAACCATTAGTCTATCCGACCTCTGTCGGTCGGAGTTTTAAATATAATAAAAACAAAAATGCACCTTGGTAATTATTTATTTAAACACTTTGAAATCTGCCGGTCGAAAAATTAAACTGACTCAGAATTTTCTTCCCTACATAAATAATCAATATTTGCAAAGGAAAGAAATTGAAAAAAAAAAAGAATTTTCAAATTAGAAAAGAAATATATACACTGAAGATATTTGCTCCGGCTGGGACTCGAACCCAGGCGACTCGCTTGGAAGACCAGCGGTCTAGCCTTTAGGCTATCGGAGTTCTGTCGAGAGGAGTCTTACTGCCTGACTGAGACTGCCTGACTGACAGACTGACTCACTGACTGACTGATACTGACTAAATGACTGACTCACTGACTGACCGAGACTGACTGACTGACTCACTGACTGACCGAGACTGACTGACTAACTGCCTGACTGACTGAGACTGGACTGACTGACTGACTAACTGACTGACTGAGACTGACTGACTGACTGCTTGACTGTCTGACTGACTATTTCACTGACTGACTAAATGACTAAATGACTGACTGACACTGACTGACTGACTGCTTGACTGCCTGACTGACTGCTTGACTGACTAACTGACTGACTGACACTGACTGACTGACTGCTTGACTGCCTGACTGACTGCTTGACTGACTAACTGACTGGACAGGACTGACCGACTGACTGACTGACTGAATGACTGACTGACTGACTGACCGAGACTGACTGACTGACTGACTGAGACTGGACTGGACTGACTGACTGACTGACTGAGACTGACTGACTGACTGACTGACTGAGACTGACTGAATGAATGACTGAATGAGGCTGAGTGACTGACTGACTGCCTGACTGACTGACTGACTGACTGAATGACTAGCTGAAGACTAACTGACTGACTGACTGACAGAATGACTGAATGAGGCTGACTGACTGACTGACTGAATGACTAGCTGACTGAGACTAAATGACTGACTGCCTGACTGACCGAGTGACTGACTGACAGGACTGACTGACTGACTGACTGAGACTGAATGACTGACTGCCTAACTGACTGAGTGACTGAATGACTAACTGACTGATTGATTGCTTAAGTGACTGACTGACTGACTACTTGACTGACTGAATGGACTGGACTGACCGACTGACAGACTGACTGGCTGACAGAGACTGACTGATTGACTGTCGGACTGACTGACTGACTTCGCAAAAGGGAAAAATAAAAAAAAATATCAAATTAGAAAAAAATACATGCATTTAAGATTTTCTTTCCGGCTGGGATTCGAACCCAGGGCTACACGCATGGAAGCCCAACGCGCTCGCCAATGGACTATCGGATCTCGGTTGGCCGGTGTCTTAATTATAATAAAAACAAAAAATGCACCTTGGTAATTATTGATCTAAAATCTTTGAAATCTACAGGTCGAATAATTAAACTGACTCAGAATTTTCTTCCGTATATAAATAATCGATATTTGCAAAAGAAAGAAAATGAAAAAAAAAAAAAGAATTTTCAAATTAGAAAAGAAATATATACATTGAAGGTTTTCGTTGCGGCCGGGACTCGAACCCAGTACCACGCGCTTGGAACCCAACGCGGTAGCCATTAGGCTATCGGAGCTCTGACGATGGAAGTCTTAAATATAATAAAAACAAAAAATGCACCTTGGTAATTATTGATTCAAACACTTTGAAATTTACAGGTCGAATAATTAAACTGACTCAGAATTTTTCTCCCTACATAAATAATCAATATTCGCAAAAGAGAAAAATTAAAAAAAAAGAAGAAGAATTTTCAAATTAGAAACTAAAAATATAAATTGAGGATTTTCGCTCAGGCTGGGACTCGAACCCAGGGCCACTCGCTTGGAAGCCCAACACTCTAACCATTAGTCTATCGGAGCTCTGTCGGTCGGAGTTTTAAATATAATAAAAACAAAAATGCACCTTGGTAATTATTTATTTAAACACTTTGAAATCTGCCGGTCGAAAAATTAAACTGACTCAGAATTTTCTTCCCTACATAAATAATCAATATTTGCAAAGGAAAGAAATTGAAAAAAAAAAGAATTTTCAAATTAGAAAAGAAATATATACACTGAAGATATTTGCTCCGGCTGGGACTCGAACCCAGGCGACTCGCTTGGAAGACCAGCGGTCTAGCCTTTAGGCTATCGGAGTTCTGTCGAGAGGAGTCTTACTGCCTGGCTGAGACTGCCTGACTGACAGACTGACTCACTGACTGGCTGATACTGACTAAATGACTGACTCACTGACTGACCGAGACTGACTGACTGACTCACTGACTGACCGAGACTGACTGACTAACTGCCTGACTGACTGAGACTGGACTGACTGACTGAGACTGGACTGACTGACTGACTAACTGACTGACTGAGACTGACTGACTGACTGCTTGACTGTCTGACTGACTATTTCACTGACTGACTAAATGACTAAATGACTGACTGACACTGACTGACTGACTGCTTGACTGCCTGACTGACTGCTTGACACTGACTGACTGACTGCTTGACTGCCTGACTGACTGCTCTACTGACTAACTGACTGGACAGGACTGACCGACTGACTGACTGACTGAATGACTGATTGACTGACTGACCGAGACTGACTGACTGACTGACTGAGACTGGACTGGACTGGCTGACTGACTGACTGACTGACTGAGACTGACTGACTGACTGACTGACTGAGACTGACTGAATGAATGACTAACTGACTGTCTGACTGACAGAATGACTGAATGAGGCTGAGTGACTGACTGACTGCCTGACTGACTGAATGACTAGCTGACTGAGACTAAATGACTGACTGCCTGACTGACCGAGTGACTGACTGACAGGACTGACTGACTGACTGACTGAGACTGAATGACTGACTGCCTAACTGACTGAGTGACTGAATGACTAACTGACTGATTGATTGCTTAAGTGACTGACTGACTGACTGCTTGACTGACTGAATGGACTGGACTGACCGACTGACAGACTGACTGGCTGACAGAGACTGACTGATTGACTGTCGGACTGACTGACTGACTTCGCAAAAGGGAAAAATAAAAAAAAATATCAAATTAGAAAAAAATACATGCATTTAAGATTTTCTTTCCGGCTGGGATTCGAACCCAGGGCTACACGCATGGAAGCCCAACGCTCTCGCCAATGGACTATCGGATCTCGGTTGGCCGGTGTCTTAATTATAATAAAAACAAAAAATGCACCTTGGTAATTATTGATCTAAAATCTTTGAAATCTACAGGTCGAATAATTAAACTGACTCAGAATTTTCTTCCGTATATAAATAATCGATATTTGCAAAAGAAAGAAAATGAAAAAAAAAAGAATTTTCAAATTAGAAAAGAAATATATACATTGAAGATTTTCGTTGCGGCCGGGACTCGAACCCAGTACCACGTGCTTGGAACCCAACGCGGTAGCCATTAGGCTATCGGAGCTCTGTCGATGGAAGTCTTAAATATAATAAAAACAAAAAATGCACCTTGGTAATTATTGATTCAAACACTTTGAAATTTACAGGTCGAATAATTAAACTGACTCAGAATTTTTCTCCCTACATAAATAATCAATATTCGCAAAAGAGAAAAATTAAAAAAAAAAGAAGAAGAATTTTCAAATTAGAAACTAAAAATATAAATTGAAGATTTTCGCTCAGGCTGGGACTCGAACCCAGGGCCACTCGCTTGGAAGCCCAACGGTCTAGCCAGTAGGCTATCGGAGCTCTGTCGGTCGGAGTTTTAAATATAATAAAAACAAAAAATGCACCTTGGCAATTATTGATTCAAACACTTTGAAATCTGCGGGTCGAAAAATTAAACTGACTCAGAATTTTCTTCCCTATATAAATAATCAATACTCGCAAAAGAGAAAAATTAAAAAAAAAAGAAGAAGAATTTTCAAATTAGAAACTAAAAATATAAATTGAAGATTTTCGCTCAGGCTGGGACTCGAACCCAGGGCCACTCGCTTGGCAGTCCAACGCTCAAGCCTTCGGGCTGTCTGAGCTCTGCGGCCGGAGTCTTAAATATAATAAAAACAAAAAATGCACCTTGGTAATTATTGATTCAAACACTTTGAAATTTACAGGTCGAATAATTAAACTGACTCAGAATTTTTCTCCCTACATAAATAATCAATACTCGCAAAAGAGAAAAATTAAAAAAAAAGAAGAAGAATTTTCAAATTAGGAACTAAAAATATAAATTGAAGATTTTCGCTCAGGCTGGGACTCGAACCCAGGGCCACTCGCTTGGAAGCCCAACAATCTAACTATTAGTCTATCGGAGCTCTGTCGGTCGGAGTTTTAAATATAATAAAAACAAAAATGCACCTTGGTAATTATTTATTTAAACACTTTGAAATCTGCCGGTCGAAAAATTAAACTGACTCAGAATTTTCTTCCCTACATAAATAATCAATATTTGCAAAGGAAAGAAATTGAAAATAAAAAGAATTTTCAAATTAGAAAAGAAATATATACACTGAAGATATTTGCTCCGGCTGGGACTCGAACCCAGGCGACTCGCTTGGAAGACCAGCGGTCTAGCCTTTAGGCTATCGGAGTTCTGTCGAGAGGAGTCTTACTGCCTGACTGAGACTGCCTGACTGACAGACTGACTCACTGACTGACTGATACTGACTAAATGACTGACCGAGACTGACTGACTGACTCACTGACTGACCGAGACTGACTGACTAACTGCCTGACTGACTGAGACTGGACTGACTGACTGACTAACTGACTGACTGAGACTGACTGACTGACTGCTTGACTGTCTGACTGACTATTTCACTGACTGACTAAATGACTAAATGACTGACTGACACTGACTGACTGACTGCTTGACTGCCTGACTGACTAACTGACTGACTGACACTGACTGACTGACTGCTTGACTGCCTGACTGACTGCTTGACTGACTAACTGACTGGACAGGACTGACCGACTGACTGACTGACTGAATGACTGACTGACTGACTGTCCGAGACTGACTGACTGACTGACTGAGACTGGACTGGACTGACTGACTGACTGACTGACTGACTGACTGAGACTGACTGACTGACTGAGACTGACTGACTGACTGACTGACTGAGACTGACTGAATGAATGACTGACTGACTGACAGAATGACTGAATGAGGCTGAGTGACTGACTGACTGCCTGACTGACTGACTGACTGACTGAATGACTAGCTGACTGAGACTAAATGACTGACTGCCTGACTGACCGAGTGACTGACTGACAGGACTGACTGACTGACTGACTGAGACTGAATGACTGACTGCCTAACTGACTGAGTGACTGAATGACTAACTGACTGATTGATTGCTTAAGTGACTGACTGACTGACTGCTTGACTGACTGAATGGACTGGACTGACCGACTGACAGACTGACTGGCTGACAGAGACTGACTGGCTGACTGTCGGACTGACTGACTGACTTCGCAAAAGGGAAAAATAAAAAAAAATATCAAATTAGAAAAAAATACATGCATTTAAGATTTTCTTTCCGGCTGGGATTCGAACCCAGGGCTACACGCATGGAAGCCCAACGCTCTCGCCAATGGACTATCGGATCTCGGTTGGCCGGTGTCTTAATTATAATAAAAACAAAAAATGCACCTTGGTAATTATTGATCTAAAATCTTTGAAATCTACAGGTCGAATAATTAAACTGACTCAGAATTTTCTTCCGTATATAAATAATCGATATTTGCAAAAGAAAGAAAATGAAAAAAAAAAGAATTTTCAAATTAGAAAAGAAATATATACATTGAAGATTTTCGTTGCGGCCGGGACTCGAACCCAGTACCACTCGCTTGGAACCCAACGCGGTAGCCATTAGGCTATCGGAGCTCTGTCGAGGGAAGTCTTAAATATAATAAAAACAAAAAATGCACCTTGGTAATTATTGATTCAAACACTTTGAAATTTACAGGTCGAATAATTAAACTGACTCAGAATTTTTCTCCCTACATAAATAATCAATATTCGCAAAAGAGAAAAATTAAAAAAAAAGAAGAAGAATTTTCAAATTAGAAACTAAAAATATAAATTGAAGATTTTCGCTCAGGCTGGGACTCGAACCCAGGGCCACTCGCTTGGAAGCCCAACGGTCTAGCCAGTAGGCTATCGGAGCTCTGTCGGTCGGAGTTTTAAATATAATAAAAACAAAAAATGCACCTTGGCAATTATTGATTCAAACACTTTGAAATCTGCGGGTCGAAAAATTAAACTGACTCAGAATTTTCTTCCCTACATAAATAATCAATACTCGCAAAAGAGAAAAATTAAAAAAAAAAGAAGAAGAATTTTCAAATTAGAAACTAAAAATATAAATTGAAGATTTTCGCTCAGGCTGGGACTCGAACCCAGGGCCACTCGCTTTGCAGTCCAACGCTCAAGCCTTCGGGCTGTCTGAGCTCTGCGGCCGGAGTCTTAAATATAATAAAAACAAAAAATGCACCTTGGTAATTATTGATTCAAACACTTTGAAATTTACAGGTCGAATAATTAAACTGACTCAGAATTTTTCTCCCTACATAAATAATCAATACTCGCAAAAGAGAAAAATTAAAAAAAAAAGAAGAAGAATTTTCAAATTAGGAACTAAAAATATAAATTGAAGATTTTCGCTCAGGCTGGGACTCGAACCCAGGGCCACTCGCTTGGAAGCCCAACACTCTAACTATTAGTCTATCGGAGCTCTGTCGGTCGGAGTTTTAAATATAATAAAAACAAAAATGCACCTTGGTAATTATTTATTTAAACACTTTGAAATCTGCCGGTCGAAAAATTAAACTGACTCAGAATTTTCTTCCCTACATAAATAATCAATATTTGCAAAGGAAAGGAATTGAAAAAAAAAAAGAATTTTCAAATTAGAAAAGAAATATATACACTGAAGATATTTGCTCCGGCTGGGACTCGAACCCAGGCGACTCGCTTGGAAGACCAGCGGTCTAGCCTTTAGGCTATCGGAGTTCTGTCGAGAGGAGTCTTACTGCCTGACTGAGACTGCCTGACTGACAGACTGACTCACTGACTGACTGATACTGACTAAATGACTGACTCACTGACTGACCGAGACTGACTGACTGACTCACTGACTGACCGAGACTGACTGACTAACTGCCTGACTGACTGAGACTGGACTGACTGACTGACTAACTGACTGACTGAGACTGACTGACTGACTGCTTGACTGTCTGACTGACTATTTCACTGACTGACTAAATGACTAAATGACTGACTGACACTGACTGACTGACTGCTTGACTGCCTGACTGACTGCTTGACTGACTAACTGACTGACTGACACTGACTGACTGACTGCTTGACTGCCTGACTGACTGCTTGACTGACTAACTGACTGGACAGGACTGACCGACTGACTGACTGACTGAATGACTGACTGACTGACTGACCGAGACTGACTGACTGACTGACTGAGACTGGACTGGACTGACTGACTGACTGACTGACTGACTGAGACTGACTGACTGACTGACTGACTGAGACTGACTGAATGAATGACTAACTGACTGACTGACTGACAGAATGACTGAATGAGGCTGAGTGACTGACTGACTGCCTGACTGACTGACTGACTGAATGACTAGCTGACTGAGACTAAATGACTGACTGCCTGACTGACCGAGTGACTGACTGACTGACTGCTTGACTGACTGAATGGACTGGACTGACCGACTGACAGACTGACTGACTGTCGGACTGACTGACTGACTTCGCAAAAGGGAAAAATAAAAAAAAATATCAAATTAGAAAAAAATACATGCATTTAAGATTTTCTTTCCGGCTGGGATTCGAACCCAGGGCTACACGCATGGAAGCCCAACGTTCTCGCCAATGGACTATCGGATCCCGGTTGGCCGGTGTCTTAATTATAATAAAAACAAAAAATGCACCTTGGTAATTATTGATCTAAAATCTTTGAAATCTACAGGTCGAATAATTAAACTGACTCAGAATTTTCTTCCGTATATAAATAATCGATATTTGCAAAAGAAAGAAAATGAAAAAAAAAAAAAAAGAATTTTCAAATTAGAAAAGAAATATATACATTGAAGATTTTCGTTGCGGCCGGGACTCGAACCCAGTACCACTCGCTTGGAACCCAACGCGGTAGCCATTAGGCTATCGGAGCTCTGTCGATGGAAGTCTTAAATATAATAAAAACAAAAAATGCACCTTGGTAATTATTGATTCAAACACTTTGAAATTTACAGGTCGAATAATTAAACTGACTCAGAATTTTTCTCCCTACATAAATAATCAATATTCGCAAAAGAGAAAAATTAAAAAAAAAAGAAGAATTTTCAAATTAGAAACTAAAAATATAAATTGAAGATTTTCGCTCAGGCTGGGACTCGAACCCAGGGCCACTCGCTTGGAAGCCCAACGGTATAGCCAGTAGGCTATCGAAGCTCTGTCGGTCGGAGTTTTAAATATAATAAAAACAAAAAATGCACCTTGGCAATTATTGATTCAAACACTTTGAAATCTGCGGGTCGAAAAATTAAACTGACTCAGAATTTTCTTCCCTACATAAATAATCAATACTCGCAAAAGAGAAAAATTAAAAAAAAAGAAGAAGAATTTTCAAATTAGAAACTAAAAATATAAATTGAAGATTTTCGCTCAGGCTGGGACGCGAACCCAGGGCCACTCGCTTGGCAGTCCAACGCTCAAGCCTTCGGGCTGTCTGAGCTCTGCGGCCGGAGTCTTAAATATAATAAAAACAAAAAATGCACCTTGGTAATTATTGATTCAAACACTTTGAAATTTACAGGTCGAATAATTAAACTGACTCAGAATTTTTCTCCCTACATAAATAATCAATACTCGCAAAAGAGAAAAATTAAAAAAAAAAGAAGAAGAATTTTCAAATTAGGAACTAAAAATATGAATTGCAGATTTTCGCTCAGGCTGGGACTCGAACCCAGGGCCACTTGCTTGGAAGCCCAACACTCTAACCATTAGTCTATCGGAGCTCTGTCGGTCGGAGTTTTAAATATAATAAAAACAAAAATGCACCTTGGTAATTATTTATTTAAACACTTTGAAATCTGCCGGTCGAAAAATTAAACTGACTCAGAATTTTCTTCCCTACATAAATAATCAATACTCGCAAAAGAGAAAAATTAAAAAAAAAAGAAGAAGAATTTTCAAATTAGAAACTAAAAATATAAATTGAAGATTTTCGCTCAGGCTGGGACTCGAACCCAGGGCCACTCGCTTGGCAGTCCAACGCTCAAGCCTTCGGGCTGTCTGAGCTCTGCGGCCGGAGTCTTAAATATAATAAAAACAAAAAATGCACCTTGGTAATTATTGATTCAAACACTTTGAAATTTACAGGTCGAATAATTAAACTGACTCAGAATTTTTCTCCCTACATAAATAATCAATACTCGCAAAAGAGAAAAATTAAAAAAAAAGAAGAAGAATTTTCAAATTAGAAACTAAAAACATAAATTGAAGATTTTCGCTCAGGCTGGGACTCGAACCCAGGGCCACTTGCTTGGAAGCCCAACACTCTAACCATTAGTCTATCGGAGCTCTGTCGGTCGGAGTTTTAAATATAATAAAAACAAAAATGCACCTTGGTAATTATTTATTTAAACACTTTGAAATCTTCGTGTCGAAAAATTAAACTGACTCAGAATTTTCTTCCCTACATAAATAATCAATAATTGCAAAGGAAAGAAATTGAAAAAAAAAGAATTTTCAAATTAGAAAAGAAATATATACATTGAAGATATTCGCTCCGGCTGGGACTCGAACCCAGGCCACTCGCTTGGAAGACCAGCGGTCTAGCCATTAGGCTATCGGAGTTCTGTCGAGCGGAGTCTTACTGCCTGACTGATACTGCCTGACTGACAGACTGACTCACTGACTGACTGATACTGACTGACTGACTCACTGACTGACCGAGACTGACTGACTAACTGCCTGACTGACTGAGACTGGACTGACTGACTGACTAACTGACTGACTGAGACTGACTGACTGACTGCTTGACTGTCTGACTGACTATTTCACTGACTGACTAAATGACTAAATGACTGACTGACACTGACTGACTGACTGCTTGACTGCCTGACTGACTGCTTGACTGACTAACTGACTGACTGACACTGACTGACTGACACTGACTGACTGACTGCTTGACTGCCTGACTGACTGCTTGACTGACTAACTGACTGACTGACACTGACTGACTGACTGCTTGACTGCCTGACTGACTGCTTGACTGAATAACTGACTGGACAGGACTGACCGACTGACTGACTGACTGAATGACTGACTGACTGACTGACCGAGACTGACTGACTGACTGACTGAGACTGGACTGGACTGACTGACTGACTGACTGACTGACTGACTGAGACTGACTGACTGACTGAGACTGACTGACTGACTGCCTAACTGACTGAGTGACTGAATGACTAACTGACTGATTGATTGCTTAAGTGACTGACTGACTGACTGCTTGACTGACTGAATGGACTGGACTGACCGACTGACAGACTGACTGGCTGACAGAGACTGACTGATTGACTGTCGGACTGACTGACTGACTTCGCAAAAGGGAAAAATAAAAAAAAATATCAAATTAGAAAAAAATACATGCATTTAAGATTTTCTTTCCGGCTGGGATTCGAACCCAGGGCTACACGCATGGAAGCCCAACGCTCTCGCCAATGGACTATCGGATCTCGGTTGGCCGGTGTCTTAATTATAATAAAAACAAAAAATGCACCTTGGTAATTATTGATCTAAAATCTTTGAAATCTAAAGGTCGAATAATTAAACTGACTCAGAATTTTCTTCCGTATATAAATAATCGATATTTGCAAAAGAAAGAAAATGAAAAAAAAAAGAATTTTCAAATTAGAAAAGAAATATATACATTGAAGATTTTCGTTGCGGCCGGGACTCGAACCCAGTACCACGTGCTTGGAACCCAACGCGGTAGCCATTAGGCTATCGGAGCTCTGTCGATGGAAGTCTTAAATATAATAAAAACAAAAAATGCACCTTGGTAATTATTGATTCAAACACTTTGAAATTTACAGGTCGAATAATTAAACTGACTCAGAATTTTTCTCCCTACATAAATAATCAATATTCGCAAAAGAGAAAAATTAAAAAAAAAGAAGAAGAATTTTCAAATTAGAAACTAAAAATATAAATTGAAGATTTTCGCTCAGGCTGGGACTCGAACCCAGGGCCACTCGCTTGGAAGCCCAACGGTCTAGCCAGTAGGCTATCGGAGCTCTGTCGGTCGGAGTTTTAAATATAATAAAAACAAAAAATGCACCTTGGCAATTATTGATTCAAACACTTTGAAATCTGCCGGTCGAAAAATTAAACTGACTCAGAATTTTCTTCCCTACATAAATAATCAATACTCGCAAAAGAGAAAAATTAAAAAAAAAAGAAGAAGAATTTTCAAATTAGAAACTAAAAATATAAATTGAAGATTTTCGCTCAGGCTGGGACTCGAACCCAGGGCCACTCGCTTGGCAGTCCAACGCTCAAGCCTTCGGGCTGTCTGAGCTCTGCGGCCGGAGTCTTAAATATAATAAAAACAAAAAATGCACCTTGGTAATTATTGATTCAAACACTTTGAAATTTACAGGTCGAATAATTAAACTGACTCAGAATTTTTCTCCCTACATAAATAATCAATACTCGCAAAAGAGAAAAATTAAAAAAAAAAAAAGAAGAATTTTCAAATTAGGAACTAAAAATATAAATTGAAGATTTTCGCTCAGGCTGGGACTCGAACCCAGGGCCACTCGCTTGGAAGCCCAACACTCTAACTATTAGTCTATCGGAGCTCTGTCGGTCGGAGTTTTAAATATAATAAAAACAAAAATGCACCTTGGTAATTATTTATTTAAACACTTTGAAATCTGTCGGTCGAAAAATTAAACTGACTCAGAATTTTCTTCCCTACATAAATAATCAATATTTGCAAAGGAAAGAAATTGAAAAAAAAAAGAATTTTCAAATTAGAAAAGAAATATATACACTGAAGATATTTGCTCCGGCTGGGACTCGAACCCAGGCGACTCGCTTGGAAGACCAGCGGTCTAGCCTTTAGGCTATCGGAGTTCTGTCGAGAGGAGTCTTACTGCCTGACTGAGACTGCCTGACTGACAGACTGACTCACTGACTGACTGATACTGACTAAATGACTGACTCACTGACTGACCGAGACTGACTGACTGACTCACTGACTGACCGAGACTGACTGACTAACTGCCTGACTGACTGAGACTGGACTGACTGACTGACTAACTGACTGACTGAGACTGACTGACTGACTGCTTGACTGTCTGACTGACTATTTCACTGACTGACTAAATGACTGACTGACACTGACTGACTGACTGCTTGACTGCCCGACTGACTGCTTGACTGACTAACTGACTGACTAACACTGACTGACTGACTGCTTGACTGACTAACTGACTGGACAGGACTGACCGACTGACTGACTGACTGAATGACTGACTGACTGACTGACCGAGACTGACTGACTGACTGACTGAGACTGGACTGGACTGACTGACTGACTGACTGACTGACTGACTGAGACTGACTGACTGACTGACTGACTGAGACTGACTGAATGAATGACTAACTGACTGACTGACTGACAGAATGACTGAATGAGGCTGAGTGACTGACTGACTGCCTGACTGAGTGACTGACTGAATGACTAGCTGACTGAGACTAAATGACTGACTGCCTGACTGACCGAGTGACTGACTGACAGGACTGACTGACTGACTGACTGAGACTGAATGACTGACTGCCTAACTGACTGAGTGACTGAATGGCTAACTGACTGATTGATTGCTTAAGTGACTGACTGACTGACTGCTTGACTGACTGAATGGACTGGACTGACCGACTGACAGACTGACTGGCTGACAGAGACTGACTGATTGACTGTCGGACTGACTGACTGACTTCGCAAAAGGGAAAAATAAAAAAAAATATCAAATTAGAAAAAAATACATGCATTTAAGATTTTCTTTCCGGCTGGGATTCGAACCCAGGGCTACACGCATGGAAGCCCAACGCTCTCGCCAATGGACTATCGGATCTCGGTTGGCCGGTGTCTTAATTATAATAAAAATAAAAAATGCACCTTGGTAATTATTGATCTAAAATCTTTGAAATCTACAGGTCGAATAATTAAACTGACTCAGAATTTTCTTCCGTATATAAATAATCGATATTTGCAAAAGAAAGAAAATGAAAAAAAAAAAGAATTTTCAAATTAGAAAAGAAATATATACATTGAAGATTTTCGTTGCGGCCGGGACTCGAACCCAGTACCACGCGCTTGGAACCCAACGCGGTAGCCATTAGGCTATCGGAGCTCTGTCGATGGAAGTCTTAAATATAATAAAAACAAAAAATGCACCTTGGTAATTATTGATTCAAACACTTTGAAATTTACAGGTCGAATAATTAAACTGACTCAGAATTTTTCTCCCTACATAAATAATCAATATTCGCAAAAGAGAAAAATTAAAAAAAAAGAAGAAGAATTTTCAAATTAGAAACTAAAAACATAAATTGAAGATTTTCGCTCAGGCTGGGACTCGAACCCAGGGCCACTCGCTTGGAAGCCCAACACTCTAACCATTAGTCTATCGGAGCTCTGTCGTTCGGAGTTTTAAATATAATAAAAACAAAAATGCACCTTGGTAATTATTTATTTAAACACTTTGAAATCTGCCGGTCGAAAAATTAAACTGACTCAGAATTTTCTTCCCTACATAAATAATCAATATTTGCAAAGGAAAGGAATTGAAAAAAAAAAGAATTTTCAAATTAGAAAAGAAATATATACACTGAAGATATTTGCTCCGTCTTGGACTCGAACCCAGGCGACTCGCTTGGAAGACCAGCGGTCTAGCCTTTAGGCTATCGGAGTTCTGTCGAGAGGAGTCTTACTGCCTGACTGAGACTGCCTGACTGACAGACTGACTCACTGACTGGCTGATACTGACTAAATGACTGACTCACTGACTGACCGAGACTGACTGACTGACTCACTGACTGACCGAGACTGACTGACTAACTGCCTGACTGACTGAGACTGGACTGACTGACTGAGACTGGACTGACTGACTGACTAACTGACTGACTGAGACTGACTGACTGACTGCTTGACTGTCTGACTGACTATTTCACTGACTGACTAAATGACTAAATGACTGACTGACACTGACTGACTGACTGCTTGACTGCCTGACTGACTGCTTGACTGACTAACTGACTGACTGACACTGACTGACTGACTGCTTGACTGCCTGACTGACTGCTTGACTGACTAACTGACTGGACAGGACTGACCGACTGACTGACTGACTGAATGACTGACTGACTGACTGACCGAGACTGACTGACTGACTGACTGAGACTGGACTGGACTGACTGACTGACTGACTGACTGACTGAGACTGACTGACTGACTGACTGACTGAGACTGACTGAATGAATGACTAACTGACTGACTGACTGACAGAATGACTGAATGAGGCTGAGTGACTGACTGACTGCCTGACTGACTGACTGACTGAATGACTAGCTGACTGAGACTAAATGACTGACTGCCTGACTGACCGAGTGACTGACTGACAGGACTGACTGACTGACTGCTTGACTGACTGAATGGACTGGACTGACCGACTGACAGACTGACTGGCTGACAGAGACTGACTGATTGACTGTCGGACTGACTGACTGACTTCGCAAAAGGGAAAAATAAAAAAAAATATCAAATTAGAAAAAAATACATGCATTTAAGATTTTCTTTCCGGCTGGGATTCGAACCCAGGGCTACACGCATGGAAGCCCAACGTTCTCGCCAATGGACTATCGGATCTCGGTTGGCCGGTGTCTTAATTATAATAAAAACAAAAAATGCACCTTGGTAATTATTGATCTAAAATCTTTGAAATCTACAGGTCGAATAATTAAACTGACTCAGAATTTTCTTCCGTATATAAATAATCGATGTTTGCAAAAGAAAGAAAATGAAAAAAAAATAGAATTTTCAAATTAGAAAAGAAATATATACATTGAAGATTTTCGTTGCGGCCGGGACTCGAACCCAGTACCACTCGCTTGGAACCCAACGCGGTAGCCATTAGGCTATCGGAGCTCTGTCGATGGAAGTCTTAAATATAATAAAAACAAAAAATGCACCTTGGTAATTATTGATTCAAACACTTTGAAATTTACAGGTCGAATAATTAAACTGACTCAGAATTTTTCTCCCTACATAAATAATCAATATTCGCAAAAGAGAAAAATTAAAAAAAAAAGAAGAATTTTCAAATTAGAAACTAAAAATATAAATTGAAGATTTTCGCTCAGGCTGGGACTCGAACCCAGGGCCACTCGCTTGGAAGCCCAACGGTATAGCCAGTAGGCTATCGGAGCTCTGTCGGTCGGAGTTTTAAATATAATAAAAACAAAAAATGCACCTTGGCAATTATTGATTCAAACACTTTGAAATCTGCGGGTCGAAAAATTAAACTGACTCAGAATTTTCTTCCCTACATAAATAATCAATACTCGCAAAAGAGAAAAATTAAAAAAAAAAGAAGAAGAATTTTCAAATTAGAAACTAAAAATATAAATTGAAGATTTTCGCTCAGGCTGGGACTCGAACCCAGGGCCACTCGCTTGGAAGCCCAACGGTCTAGCCAGTAGGCTATCGGAGCTCTGTCGATCGGAGTTTTAACTATAATAAAAACAAAAAATGCACCTTGGCAATTATTGATTCAAACACTTTGAAATCTGCGGGTCGAAAAATTAAACTGACTCAGAATTTTCTTCCCTACATAAATAATCAATACTCGCAAAAGAGAAAAATTAAAAAAAAAAGAAGAAGAATTTTCAAATTAGAAACTAAAAATATAAATTGAAGATTTTCGCTCAGGCTGGGACTCGAACCCAGGGCCACTCGCTTGGAAGCCCAACGGTCTAGCCAGTAGGCTATCGGAGCTCTGTCGGTCGGAGTTTTAAATATAATAAAAACAAAAAATGCACCTTGGCAATTATTGATTCAAACACTTTGAAATCTGCGGGTCGAAAAATTAAACTGACTCAGAATTTTCTTCCCTACATAAATAATCAATACTCGCAAAAGAGAAAAATTTAAAAAAAAAGAAGAATTTTCAAATTAGAAACTAAAAATATAAATTGAAGATTTTCGCTCAGGCTGGGACTCGAACCCAGGGCCACTCGCTTGGAAGCCCAACGGTCTAGCCAGTAGGCTATCGGAGCTCTGTCGGTCGGAGTTTTAAATATAATAAAAACAAAAAATGCACCTTGGCAATTATTGATTCAAACACTTTGAAATCTGCGGGTCGAAAAATTAAACTGACTCAGAATTTTCTTCCCTACATAAATAATCAATACTCGCAAAAGAGAAAAATTTAAAAAAAAAGAAGAAGAATTTTCAAATTAGAAACTAAAAATATAAATTGAAGCTTTTCGCTCAGGCTGGGACTCGAACCCAGGGCCACTCGCTTGGAAGCCCAACGGTCTAGCCAGTAGGCTATCGGAGCTCTGCGGCCGGAGTCTTAAATATAATAAAAACAAAAAATGCACCTTGGTAATTATTGATTCAAACACTTTGAAATTCACAGGTCGAATAATTAAACTGACTCAGAATTTTTCTCCCTACATAAATAATCAATACTCGCAAAAGAGAAAAATTAAAAAAAAAAGAAGAAGAATTTTCAAATTAGGAACTAAAAATATAAATTGAAGATTTTCGCTCAGGCTGGGACTCGAACCCAGGGCCACTCGCTTGGAAGCCCAACACTCTAAGCATTAGTCTATCGGAGCTCTGTCGGTCGGAGTTTTAAATATAATAAAAACAAAAATGCACCTTGGTAATTATTTATTTAAACACTTTGAAATCTGCCGGTCGAAAAATTAAACTGACTCACAATTTTCTTCCCTACATAAATAATCAATATTTGCAAAGGAAAGAAATTGAAAAAAAAAAGAATTTTCAAATTAGAAAAGCAATATATACACTGAAGATATTTGCTTTGGCTGGGACTCGAACCCAGGGCCACTCGCTTGGAAGCCCAACGGTCTAGCCAGTAGGCTATCGGAGCTCTGTCGGTCGGAGTTTTAAATATAATAAAAACAAAAAATGCACCTTGGCAATTATTGATTCAAACACTTTGAAATCTGCGGGTCGAAAAATTAAACTGACTCAGAATTTTCTTCCCTACATAAATAATCAATACTCGCAAAAGAGAAAAATTAAAAAAAAAGAAGAAGAATTTTCAAATTAGAAACTAAAAATATAAATTGAAGATTTTCGCTCAGGCTGGGACTCGAACCCAGGGCCACTCGCTTGGCAGTCCAACGCACAAGCCTTCGGGCTGTCTGAGCTCTGCGGCCGGAGTCTTAAATATAATAAAAACAAAAAATGCACCTTGGTAATTATTGATTCAAACACTTTGAAATTTACAGGTCGAAAAATTAAACTGACTCAGAATTTTCTTCCCTACATAAATAATCAATATTTGCAAAGGAAAGAAATTGAAAAAAAAAAGAATTTTCAAATTAGAAAAGAAATATATACACTGAAGATATTTGCTCCGGCTGGGACTCGAACCCAGGCGACTCGCTTGGAAGACCAGCGGTCTAGCCTTTAGGCTATCGGAGTTCTATCGAGAGGAGTCTTACTGCCTGACTGAGACTGCCTGACTGACAGACTGACTCACTGACTGACTGATACTGACTGAATGACTGACTCACTGACTGACCGAGACTGACTGACTGACTCACTGACTGACCGAGACTGACTGACTAACTGCCTGACTGACTGAGACTGGACTGACTGACTGACTAACTGACTGACTGAGACTGACTGACTGACTGCTTGACTGTCTGACTGACTATTTCACTGACTGACTAAATGACTAAATGACTGACTGACACTGACTGACTGACTGCTTGACTGCCTGACTGACTGCTTGACTGACTAACTGACTGACTGACACTGACTGACTGACACTGACTGACTGCCTGACTGACTGCTTGACTGACTAACTGACTGGACAGGACTGACCGACTGACTGACTGACTGAATGACTGACTGACTGACTGACCGAGACTGACTGACTGACTGACTGAGACTGGACTGGACTGACTGACTGACTGACTGACTGACTGACTGAGAGTGACTGACTGACTGACTGAATGAATGACTAACTGACTGACTGACTGACAGAATGACTGAATGAGGCTGAGTGACTGACTGACTGCCTGACTGACCGAGTGACAGACTGACAGGACTGACTGACTGACTGACTGAGACTGAATGACTGACTGCCTAACTGACTGAGTGACTGAATGTCTAACTGACTGATTGATTGCTTAAGTGACTGACTGACTGACTGCTTGACTGACTGAATGGACTGGACTGACCGACTGACAGACTGACTGGCTGACAGAGACTGACTGATTGACTGTCGGACTGACTGACTGACTTCGCAAAAGGGAAAAATAAAAAAAAATATCAAATTAGAAAAAAATACATGCATTTAAGATTTTCTTTCCGGCTGGGATTCGAACCCAGGGCTACACGCATGGAAGCCCAACGCTCTCGCCAATGGACTATCAGATCTCGGTTGGCCGGTGTCCTAATTATAATAAAAACAATAAATGCACCTTGGTAATTATTGATTCAAACACTTTGAAATTTACAGGTCGAATAATTAAACTGACTCAGAATTTTTCTCCCTACATAAATAATCAATATTCGCAAAAGAGAAAAATTAAAAAAAAAGAAGAAGAATTTTCAAATTAGAAACTAAAAATATAAATTGAAGATTTTCGCTCAGGCTGGGACTCGAACCCAGGGCCACTCGCTTGGAAGCCCAACACTCTAACCATTAGTCTATCGGAGCTATGTCGGTCGGAGTTTTAAATATAATAAAAACAAAAATGCACCTTGGTAATTATTTATTTAAACACTGTGAAATCTGCCGGTCGAAAAATTAAACTGACTCAGAATTTTCTTCCCTACATAAATAATCAATATTTGCAAAGGAAAGAAATTGAAAAAAAAAAGAATTTTCAAATTAGAAAAGAAATATATTCACTGAAGATATTTGCTCCGGCTGGGACTCGAACCCAGGCGACTCGCTTGGAAGACCAGCGGTCTAGCCTTTAGGCTATCGGAGTTCTGTCGAGAGGAGTCTTACTGCCTGACTGAGACTGCCTGACTGACAGACTGACTCACTGACTGACTGATACTGACTAAATGACTGACTCACTGACTGACCGAGACTGACTGACTGACTCACTGACTGACCGAGACTGACTGACTAACTGCCTGACTGACTGAGACTGGACTGACTGACTGACTAACTGACTGACTGACACTGACTGACTGACTGCTTGACTGCCTGACTGACTGCTTGACTGACTAACTGACTGACTGACACTGACTGACTGACTGCTTGACTGCCTGACTGACTGCTTGACTGACTAACTGACTGGACAGGACTGACCGACTGACTGACTGACTGAATGACTGACTGACTGACTGACCGAGACTGACTGACTGACTGAGACTGGACTGGACTGACTGACTGACTGACTGACTGACTGACTGAGACTGACTGACTGACTGACTGACTGAGACTGACTGAATGAATGACTAACTGACTGACTGACTGACAGAATGACTGAATGAGGCTGAATGACTGACTGACTGCCTGACTGACTGACTGACTAGCTGACTGAGACTAAATGACTGACTGCTTGACTGACCGAGTGACTGACTGACAGGACTGACTGACTGACTGACTGAGACTGAATGACTGACTGCCTAACTGACTGAGTGACTGAATGACTAACTGACTGATTGATTGCTTAAGTGACTGACTGACTGACTGCTTGACTGACTGAATGGACTGGACTGACCGACTGACAGACTGACTGGCTGACAGAGACTGACTGATTGACTGTCGGACTGACTGACTGACTTCGCAAAAGGGAAAAATAAAAAAAAATATCAAATTAGAAAAAAATACATGCATTTAAGATTTTCTTTCCGGCTGGGATTCGAACCCAGGGCTACACGCATGGAAGCCCAACGCTCTCGCCAATGGACTATCGGATCTCTGTTGGCTGGTGTCTTAATTATAATAAAAACAAAAAATGCACCTTGGTAATTATTGATCTAAAATCTTTGAAATCTACAGGTCGAATAATTAAACTGACTCAGAATTTTCTTCCGTATATAAATAATCGATATTTGCAAAAGAAAGAAAATGAAAAAAAAAAGAATTTTCAAATTAGAAAAGAAATATATACATTGAAGATTTTCGTTGCGGCCGGGACTCGAACCCAGTACCACGCGCTTGGAACCCAACGCGGTAGCCATTAGGCTATCGGAGCTCTGTCGATGGAAGTCTTAAATATAATAAAAACAAAAAATGCACCTTGGTAATTATTGATTCAAACACTTTGAAATTTACAGGTCGAATAATTAAACTGACTCAGAATTTTTCTCCCTACATAAATAATCAATATTCGCAAAAGAGAAAAATTAAAAAATTAGAAGAAGAATTTTCAAATTAGAAACTAAAAATATAAATTGAAGATTTTCGCTCAGGCTGGGACTCGAACCCAGGGCCACTCGCTTGGAAGCCCAACACTCTAACCATTAGTCTATCGGAGCTCTGTCGTTCGGAGTTTTAAATATAATAAAAACAAAAATGCACCTTGGTAATTATTTATTTAAACGCTTTGAAATCTGCCGGTCGAAAAATTAAACTGACTCAGAATTTTCTTCCCTACATAAATAATCAATATTTGCAAAGGAAAGAAATTGAAAAAAAAAAGAATTTTCAAATTAGAAAAGAAATATATACACTGAAGATATTTGCTCCGGCTGGGACTCGAACCCAGGCGACTCGCTTGGAAGACCAGCGGTCTAGCCTTTAGGCTATCGGAGTTCTGTCGAGAGGAGTCTTACTGCCTGACTGAGACTGCCTGACTGACAGACTGACTCACTGACTGACTGATACTGACTAAATGACTGACCGAGACTGACTGACTGACTCACTGACTGACCGAGACTGACTGACTAACTGCCTGACTGACTGAGACTGGACTGACTGACTGACTAACTGACTGACTGAGACTGACTGACTGACTGCTTGACTGTCTGACTGACTATTTCACTGACTGACTAAATGACTAAATGACTGACTGACACTGACTGACTGACTGCTTGACTGCCTGACTGACTGCTTGACTGACTAACTGACTGACTGACACTGACTGACTGCCTGACTGACTGCTTGACTGACTAACTGACTGGACAGGACTGACCGACTGACTGACTGACTGAATGACTGACTGACTGACTGACCGAGACTGACTGACTGACTGACTGAGACTGGACTGGACAGACTGACTGACTGACTGACTGACTGACTGAGACTGACTGACTGACTGACTGAATGAATGACTAACTGACTGACTGACTGACTAACTGACTGACTGACTGACAGAATGACTGAATGAGGCTGAGTGACTGACTGACTGCCTGACTGACTGACTGACTGAATGACTAGCTGACTGAGACTAAATGACTGACTGCCTGACTGACCGAGTGACTGACTGACAGGACTGACTGACTGACTGACTGAGACTGAATGACTGACTGCCTAACTGACTGAGTGACTGAATGACTAACTGACTGATTGATTGCTTAAGTGACTGACTGACTGACTGCTTGACTGACTGAATGGACTGGACTGACCGACTGACAGACTGACTGGCTGACAGAGACTGACTGATTGACTGTCGGACTGACTGACTGACTTCGCAAAAGGGAAAAATAAAAAAAAATATCAAATTAGAAAAAAATACATGCATTTAAGATTTTCTTTCCGGCTGGGATTCGAACCCAGGGCTACACGCATGGAAGCCCAACGCTCTCGCCAATGGACTATCGGATCTCGGTTGGCCGGTGTCCTAATTATAATAAAAACAAAAAATGCACCTTGGTAATTATTGATCTAAAATCTTTGAAATCTACAGGTCGAATAATTAAACTGACTCAGAATTTTCTTCCGTATATAAATAATCGATATTTGCAAAAGAAAGAAAATGAAAAAAAAAAAGAATTTTCAAATTAGAAAAGAAATATATACATTGAAGATTTTCGTTGCGGCCGGGACTCGAACCCAGTACCACGCGCTTGGAACCCAACGCGGTAGCCATTAGGCTATCGGAGCTCTGTCGATGGAAGTCTTAAATATAATAAAAACAAAAAATGCACCTTGGTAATTATTGATTCAAACACTTTGAAATTTACAGGTCGAATAATTAAACTGACTCAGAATTTTTCTCCCTACATAAATAATCAATATTCGCAAAAGAGAAAAATTAAAAAAAAAGAAGAAGAATTTTCAAATTAGAAACTAAAAATATAAATTGAAGATTTTCGCTCAGGCTGGGACTCGAACCCAGGGCCACTCGCTTGGAAGCCCAACACTCTAACCATTAGTCTATCGGAGCTATGTCGGTCGGAGTTTTAAATATAATAAAAACAAAAATGCACCTTGGTAATTATTTATTTAAACACTGTGAAATCTGCCGGTCGAAAAATTAAACTGACTCAGAATTTTCTTCCCTACATAAATAATCAATATTTGCAAAGGAAAGAAATTGAAAAAAAAAAGAATTTTCAAATTAGAAAAGAAATATATACACTGAAGATATTTGCTCCGGCTGGGACTCGAACCCAGGCGACTCGCTTGGAAGACCAGCGGTCTAGCCTTTAGGCTATCGGAGTTCTGTCGAGAGGAGTCTTACTGCCTGACTGAGACTGCCTGACTGACAGACTGACTCACTGACTGACTGATACTGACTAAATGACTGACTCACTGACTGACCGAGACTGACTGACTGACTCACTGACTGACCGAGACTGACTGACTAACTGCCTGACTGACTGAGACTGGACTGACTGACTGACTAACTGACTGACTGACACTGACTGACTGACTGCTTGACTGCCTGACTGACTGCTTGACTGACTAACTGACTGACTGACACTGACTGACTGACTGCTTGACTGACTGACTGACTGCTTGACTGCCTGACTGACTGGACAGGACTGACCGACTGACTGACTGACTGAATGACTGACTGACTGACTGACCGAGACTGACTGAGACTGGACTGGACTGACTGACTGACTGACTGACTGACTGACTGAGACTGACTGACTGACTGACTGACTGAGACTGACTGAATGAATGACTAACTGACTGACTGACTGACAGAATGACTGAATGAGGCTGAATGACTGACTGACTGCCTGACTGACTGAATGACTAGCTGACTGAGACTAAATGACTGACTGCTTGACTGACCGAGTGACTGACTGACAGGACTGACTGACTGACTGACTGAGACTGAATGACTGACTGCCTAACTGACTGAGTGACTGAATGACTAACTGACTGATTGATTGCTTAAGTGACTGACTGACTGACTGCTTGACTGACTGAATGGACTGGACTGACCGACTGACAGACTGACTGGCTGACAGAGACTGACTGATTGACTGTCGGACTGACTGACTGACTTCGCAAAAGGGAAAAATAAAAAAAAATATCAAATTAGAAAAAAATACATGCATTTAAGATTTTCTTTCCGGCTGGGATGCGAACCCAGGGCTACACGCATGGAAGCCCAACGCTCTCGCCAATGGACTATCGGATCTCGGTTGGCCGGTGTCTTAATTATAATAAAAACAAAAAATGCACCTTGGTAATTATTGATCTACAATCTTTGAAATCTACAGGTCGAATAATTAAACTGACACAGAATTTTCTTCCGTATATAAATAATCGATATTTGCAAAAGAAAGAAAATGAAAAAAAAAAAAGAATTTTCAAATTAGAAAAGAAATATATACATTGAAGATTTTCGTTGCGGCCGGGACTCGAACCCAGTACCACGCGCTTGGAACCCAACGCGGTAGCCATTAGGCTATCGGAGCTCTGTCGATGGAAGTCTTAAATATAATAAAAACAAAAAATGCACCTTGGTAATTATTGATTCAAACACTTTGAAATTTACAGGTCGAATAATTAAACTGACTCAGAATTTTTCTCCCTACATAAATAATCAATATTCGCAAAAGAGAAAAATTAAAAAATAAGAAGAAGAATTTTCAAATTAGAAACTAAAAATATAAATTGAAGATTTTCGCTCAGGCTGGGACTCGAACCCAGGGCCACTCGCTTGGAAGCCCAACACTCTAACCATTAGTCTATCGGAGCTCTGTCGGTCGGAGTTTTAAATATAATAAAAACAAAAATGCACCTTGGTAATTATTTATTTAAACGCTTTGAAATCTGCCGGTCGAAAAATTAAACTGACTCAGAATTTTCTTCCCTACATAAATAATCAATATTTGCAAAGGAAAGAAATTGAAAAAAAAAAAGAATTTTCAAATTAGAAAAGAAATATATACACTGAAGATATTTGCTCCGGCTGGGACTCGAACCCAGGCGACTCGGTTGGAAGACCAGCGGTCTAGCCTTTAGGCTATCGGAGTTCTGTCGAGAGGAGTCTTACTGCCTGACTGAGACTGCCTGACTGACAGACTGACTCACTGACTGACTGATACTGACTAAATGACTGACTCACTGACTGACCGAGACTGACTGACTGACTCACTGACTGACCGAGACTGACTGACTAACTGCCTGACTGACTGAGACTGGACTGACTGACTGACTAACTGACTGACTGAGACTGACTGACTGACTGCTTGACTGTCTGACTGACTATTTCACTGACTGACTAAATGACTAAATGACTGACTGACACTGACTGACTGACTGCTTGACTGCCTGACTGACTGCTTGACTGACTAACTGACTGACTGACACTGACTGACTGACACTGACTGACTGCCTGACTGACTGCTTGACTGACTAACTGACTGGACAGGACTGACCGACTGACTGACTGACTGAATGACTGACTGACTGACTGACCGAGACTGACTGACTGACTGACTGAGACTGGACTGGACAGACTGACTGACTGACTGACTGACTGACTGAGACTGACTGACTGACTGACTGAATGAATGACTAACTGACTGACTGACTGACAGAATGACTGAATGAGGCTGAGTGACTGACTGACTGCCTGACTGACTGACTGACTGAATGACTAGCTGACTGAGACTAAATGACTGACTGCCTGACTGACCGAGTGACTGACTGACAGGACTGACTGACTGACTGACTGAGACTGAATGACTGACTGCCTAACTGACTGAGTGACTGAATGACTAACTGACTGATTGATTGCTTAAGTGACTGACTGTCTGACTGCTTGACTGACTGAATGGACTGGACTGACCGACTGACAGACTGACTGGCTGACAGAGACTGACTGATTGACTGTCGGACTGACTGACTGACTTCGCAAAAGGGAAAAATAAAAAAAAATATCAAATTAGAAAAAAATACATGCATTTAAGATTTTCTTTCCGGCTGGGATTCGAACCCAGGGCTACACGCATGGAAGCCCAACGCTCTCGCCAATGGACTATCGGATCTCGGTTGTCCGGTGTCTTAATTATCATAAAAACAAAAAATGCACCTTGGTAATTATTGATCTAAAATCTTTGAAATCTACAGGTCGAATAATTAAACTGACTCAGAATTTTCTTCCGTATATAAATAATCGATATTTGCAAAAGAAAGAAAATGAAAAAAAAAAAGAATTTTCAAATTAGAAAAGAAATATATACATTGAATATTTTCGTTGCGGCCGGGACTCGAACCCAGTACCACGCGCTTGGAACCCAACGCGGTAGCCATTAGGCTATCGGAGCTCTGTCGATGGAAGTCTTAAATATAATAAAAACAAAAAATGCACCTTGGTAATTATTGATTCAAACACTTTGAAATTTACAGGTCGAATAATTAAACTGACTCAGAATTTTTCTCCCTACATAAATAATCAATATTCGCAAAAGAGAAAAATTAAAAAAAAAGAAGAAGAATTTTCAAATTAGAAACTAAAAATATAAATTGAAGATTTTCGCTCAGGCTGGGACTCGAACCCAGGGCCACTCGCTTGGAAGCCCAACGGTTTTGCCAGTAGGCTATCGGAGCTCTGTCGGTCGGAGTTTTAAATATAATAAAAACAAAAATGCACCTTGGTAATTATTTATTTAAACACTTTGAAATCTGCCGGTCGAAAAATTAAACTGACTCAGAATTTTCTTCCCTACATAAGTAATCAATATTTGCAAAGGAAAGAAATTGAAAAAAAAAAGAATTTTCAAATTAGAAAAGAAATATATACACTGAAGATATTTGCTCCGGCTGGGACTCGAACCCAGGCGACTCGCTTGGAAGACCAGCGGTCTAGCCTTTAGGCTATCGGAGTTCTGTCGAGAGGAGTCTTACTGCCTGACTGAGACTGCCTGACTGACAGACTGACTCACTGACTGACTGATACTGACTAAATGACTGACTCACTGACTGACCGAGAATGACTGACTGACTCACTGACTGACCGAGACTGACTGACTAACTGCCTGACTGACTGAGACTGGACTGACTGACTGACTAACTGACTGACTGAGACTGACTGACTGACTGCTTGACTGTCTGACTGACTATTTCACTGACTGACTAAATGACTAAATGACTGACTGACACTGACTGACTGACTGCTTGACTGCCTGACTGACTGCTTGACTGACTAACTGACTGACTGACACTGACTGACTGACTGCTTGACTGACTAACTGACTGGACAGGACTGACCGACTGACTGACTGACTGAATGACTGACTGACTGACTGACCGAGACTGACTGACTGACTGACTGAGACTGGACTGGACTGACTGACTGACTGACTGACTGACTGACTGAGACTGACTGACTGACTGACTGACTGAGACTGACTGAATGAATGACTAACTGACTGACTGACTGACAGAATGACTGAATGAGGCTGAGTGACTGACTGACTGCCTGACTGACTGACTGACTGAATGACTAGCTGACTGAGACTAAATGACTGACTGCCTGACTGACCGAGTGACTGACTGACAGGACTGACTGACTGACTGACTGAGACTGAATGACTGACTGCCTAACTGACTGAGTGACTGAATGACTAACTGACTGATTGATTGCTTAAGTGACTGACTGACTGACTGCTTGACTGACTGAATGGACTGGACTGACCGACTGACTGGCTGACAGAGACTGACTGATTGACTGTCGGACTGACTGACTGACTTCGCAAAAGGGAAAAATAAAAAAAAATATCAAATTAGAAAAAAATACATGCATTTAAGATTTTCTTTCCGGCTGGGATTCGAACCCAGGGCTACACGCATGGAAGCCCAACGCTCTCGCCAATGGACTATCGGATCTCGGTTGGCCGGTGTCTTAATTATAATAAAAACAAAAAATGCACCTTGGTAATTATTGATCTAAAATCTTTGAAATCTACAGGTCGAATAATTAAACTGACTCAGAATTTTCTTCCGTATATAAATAATCGATATTTGCAAAAGAAAGAAAATGAAAAAAAAAAGAATTTTCAAATTAAAAAAGAAATATATACATTGAAGATTTTCGTTGCGGCCGGGACTCGAACCCAGTACCACGCGCTTGGAACCCAACGCGGTAGCCATTAGGCTATCGGAGCTCTGTCGATGGAAGTCTTAAATATAATAAAAACAAAAAATGCACCTTGGTAATTATTGATTCAAACACTTTGAAATTTACAGGTCGAATAATTAAACTGACTCAGAATTTTTCTCCCTACATAAATAATCAATATTCGCAAAAGAGAAAAATTAAAAAATAAGAAGAAGAATTTTCAAATTAGAAACTAAAAATATAAATTGAAGATTTTCGCTCAGGCTGGGACTCGAACCCAGGGCCACTCGCTTGGAAGCCCAACACTCTAACCATTAGTCTATCGGAGCTCTGTCGGTCGGAGTTTTAAATATAATAAAAACAAAAATGCACCTTGGTAATTATTTATTTAAACGCTTTGAAATCTGCCGGTCGAAAAATTAAACTGACTCAGAATTTTCTTCCCTACATAAATAATCAATATTTGCAAAGGAAAGAAATTGAAAAAAAAAAAGAATTTTCAAATTAGAAAAGAAATATATACACTGAAGATATTTGCTCCGGCTGGGACTCGAACCCAGGCGACTCGCTTGGAAGACCAGCGGTCTAGCCTTTAGGCTATCGGAGTTCTGTCGAGAGGAGTCTTACTGCCTGACTGAGACTGCCTGACTGACAGACTGACTCACTGACTGACTGATACTGACTAAATGACTGACTCACTGACTGACCGAGACTGACTGACTGACTCACTGACTGACCGAGACTGACTGACTAACTGCCTGACTGACTGAGACTGGACTGACTGACTGACTAACTGACTGACTGAGACTGACTGACTGACTGCTTGACTGTCTGACTGACTATTTCACTGACTGACTAAATGACGAAATGACTGACTGACACTGACTGACTGACTGCTTGACTGCCTGACTGACTGCTTGACTGACTAACTGACTGACTGACACTGACTGACTGACACTGACTGACTGCCTGACTGACTGCTTGACTGACTAACTGACTGGACAGGACTGACCGACTGACTGACTGACTGAATGACTGACTGACTGACTGACCGAGACTGACTGACTGACTGACTGAGACTGGACTGGACAGACTGACTGACTGACTGACTGACTGACTGAGACTGACTGACTGACTGACTGAATGAATGACTAACTGACTGACTGACTGACAGAATGACTGAATGAGGCTGAGTGACTGACTGACTGCCTGACTGACTGACTGACTGAATGACTAGCTGACTGAGACTAAATGACTGACTGCCTGACTGACCGAGTGACTGACTGACAGGACTGACTGACTGACTGACTGAGACTGAATGACTGACTGCCTAACTGACTGAGTGACTGAATGACTAACTGACTGATTGATTGCTTAAGTGACTGACTGTCTGACTGCTTGACTGACTGAATGGACTGGACTGACCGACTGACAGACTGACTGGCTGACAGAGACTGACTGATTGACTGTCGGACTGACTGACTGACTTCGCAAAAGGGAAAAATAAAAAAAAATATCAAATTAGAAAAAAATACATGCATTTAAGATTTTCTTTCCGGCTGGGATTCGAACCCAGGGCTACACGCATGGAAGCCCAACGCTCTCGCCAATGGACTATCGGATCTCGGTTGTCCGGTGTCTTAATTATCATAAAAACAAAAAATGCACCTTGGTAATTATTGATCTAAAATCTTTGAAATCTACAGGTCGAATAATTAAACTGACTCAGAATTTTCTTCCGTATATAAATAATCGATATTTGCAAAAGAAAGAAAATGAAAAAAAAAAAGAATTTTCAAATTAGAAAAGAAATATATACATTGAAGATTTTCGTTGCGGCCGGGACTCGAACCCAGTACCACGCGCTTGGAACCCAACGCGGTAGCCATTAGGCTATCGGAGCTCTGTCGATGGAAGTCTTAAATATAATAAAAACAAAAAATGCACCTTGGTAATTATTGATTCAAACACTTTGAAATTTACAGGTCGAATAATTAAACTGACTCAGAATTTTTCTCCCTACATAAATAATCAATATTCGCAAAAGAGAAAAATTAAAAAAAAAGAAGAAGAATTTTCAAATTAGAAACTAAAAATATAAATTGAAGATTTTCGCTCAGGCTGGGACTCGAACCCAGGGCCACTCGCTTGGAAGCCCAACGGTTTTGCCAGTAGGCTATCGGAGCTCTGTCGGTCGGAGTTTTAAATATAATAAAAACAAAAATGCACCTTGGTAATTATTTATTTAAACACTTTGAAATCTGCCGGTCGAAAAATTAAACTGACTCAGAATTTTCTTCCCTACATAAGTAATCAATATTTGCAAAGGAAAGAAATTGAAAAAAAAAAGAATTTTCAAATTAGAAAAGAAATATATACACTGAAGATATTTGCTCCGGCTGGGACTCGAACCCAGGCGACTCGCTTGGAAGACCAGCGGTCTAGCCTTTAGGCTATCGGAGTTCTGTCGAGAGGAGTCTTACTGCCTGACTGAGACTGCCTGACTGACAGACTGACTCACTGACTGACTGATACTGACTAAATGACTGACTCACTGACTGACCGAGACTGACTGACTGACTCACTGACTGACCGAGACTGACTGACTAACTGCCTGACTGACTGAGACTGGACTGACTGACTGACTAACTGACTGACTGAGACTGACTGACTGACTGCTTGACTGTCTGACTGACTATTTCACTGACTGACTAAATGACTAAATGACTGACTGACACTGACTGACTGACTGCTTGACTGCCTGACTGACTGCTTGACTGACTAACTGACTGACTGACACTGACTGACTGACTGCTTGACTGACTAACTGACTGGACAGGACTGACCGACTGACTGACTGACTGAATGACTGACTGACTGACTGACCGAGACTGACTGACTGACTGACTGAGACTGGACTGGACTGACTGACTGACTGACTGACTGACTGACTGAGACTGACTGACTGACTGACTGACTGAGACTGACTGAATGAATGACTAACTGACTGACTGACTGACAGAATGACTGAATGAGGCTGAGTGACTGACTGACTGCCTGACTGACTGACTGACTGAATGACTAGCTGACTGAGACTAAATGACTGACTGCCTGACTGACCGAGTGACTGACTGACAGGACTGACTGACTGACTGACTGAGACTGAATGACTGACTGCCTAACTGACTGAGTGACTGAATGACTAACTGACTGATTGATTGCTTAAGTGACTGACTGACTGACTGCTTGACTGACTGAATGGACTGGACTGACCGACTGACTGGCTGACAGAGACTGACTGATTGACTGTCGGACTGACTGACTGACTTCGCAAAAGGGAAAAATAAAAAAAAATATCAAATTAGAAAAAAATACATGCATTTAAGATTTTCTTTCCGGCTGGGATTCGAACCCAGGGCTACACGCATGGAAGCCCAACGCTCTCGCCAATGGACTATCGGATCTCGGTTGGCCGGTGTCTTAATTATAATAAAAACAAAAAATGCACCTTGGTAATTATTGATCTAAAATCTTTGAAATCTACAGGTCGAATAATTAAACTGACTCAGAATTTTCTTCCGTATATAAATAATCGATATTTGCAAAAGAAAGAAAATGAAAAAAAAAAGAATTTTCAAATTAAAAAAGAAATATATACATTGAAGATTTTCGTTGCGGCCGGGACTCGAACCCAGTACCACGCGCTTGGAACCCAACGCGGTAGCCATTAGGCTATCGGAGCTCTGTCGATGGAAGTCTTAAATATAATAAAAACAAAAAATGCACCTTGGTAATTATTGATTCAAACACTTTGAAATTTACAGGTCGAATAATTAAACTGACTCAGAATTTTTCTCCCTACATAAATAATCAATATTCGCAAAAGAGAAAAATTAAAAAATAAGAAGAAGAATTTTCAAATTAGAAACTAAAAATATAAATTGAAGATTTTCGCTCAGGCTGGGACTCGAACCCAGGGCCACTCGCTTGGAAGCCCAACACTCTAACCATTAGTCTATCGGAGCTCTGTCGGTCGGAGTTTTAAATATAATAAAAACAAAAAATGCACCTTGGTAATTATTTATTTAAACGCTTTGAAATCTGCCGGTCGAAAAATTAAACTGACTCAGAATTTTCTTCCCTACATAAATAATCAATATTTGCAAAGGAGAAGAAATTAAAAAAAAAAGAAGAAGAATTTTCAAATTAGAAACTAGAAATATATACACTGAAGATATTTCGCTCCGGCTGGGACTCGAACCCAGGGCGACTCGCTTGGAAGACCAGCGGTCTAGCCTTCGGACTGTCTGAGCTCTGCGGCCGGAGTCTTAAATATAATAAAAACAAAAAATGCACCTTGGTAATTATTGATTCAAACACTTTGAAATTTACAGGTCGAATAATTAAACTGACTCAGAATTTTTCTCCCTACATAAATAATCAATACTCGCAAAAGAGAAAAATTAAAAAAAAAGAAGAAGAATTTTCAAATTAGGAACTAAAAATATAAATTGAAGATTTTCGCTCAGGCTGGGACTCGAACCCAGGGCCACTCGCTTGGAAGCCCAACACTCTAACCATTAGTCTATCGGAGCTCTGTCGGTCGGAGTTTTAAATATAATAAAAACAAAAATGCACCTTGGTAATTATTTATTTAAACGCTTTGAAATCTGCCGGTCGAAAAATTAAACTGACTCAGAATTTTCTTCCCTACATAAATAATCAATATTTGCAAAGGAAAGAAATTGAAAAAAAAAAAGAATTTTCAAATTAGAAAAGAAATATATACACTGAAGATATTTGCTCCGGCTGGGACTCGAACCCAGGCGACTCGCTTGGAAGACCAGCGGTCTAGCCTTTAGGCTATCGGAGTTCTGTCGAGAGGAGTCTTACTGCCTGACTGAGACTGCCTGACTGACAGACTGACTCACTGACTGACTGATACTGACTAAATGACTGACTCACTGACTGACCGAGACTGACTGACTGACTCACTGACTGACCGAGACTGACTGACTAACTGCCTGACTGACTGAGACTGGACTGACTGACTGACTAACTGACTGACTGAGACTGACTGACTGACTGCTTGACTGTCTGACTGACTATTTCACTGACTGACTAAATGACGAAATGACTGACTGACACTGACTGACTGACTGCTTGACTGCCTGACTGACTGCTTGACTGACTAACTGACTGACTGACACTGACTGACTGACACTGACTGACTGCCTGACTGACTGCTTGACTGACTAACTGACTGGACAGGACTGACCGACTGACTGACTGACTGAATGACTGACTGACTGACTGACCGAGACTGACTGACTGACTGACTGAGACTGGACTGGACAGACTGACTGACTGACTGACTGACTGACTGAGACTGACTGACTGACTGACTGAATGAATGACTAACTGACTGACTGACTGACAGAATGACTGAATGAGGCTGAGTGACTGACTGACTGCCTGACTGACTGACTGACTGAATGACTAGCTGACTGAGACTAAATGACTGACTGCCTGACTGACCGAGTGACTGACTGACAGGACTGACTGACTGACTGACTGAGACTGAATGACTGACTGCCTAACTGACTGAGTGACTGAATGACTAACTGACTGATTGATTGCTTAAGTGACTGACTGTCTGACTGCTTGACTGACTGAATGGACTGGACTGACCGACTGACAGACTGACTGGCTGACAGAGACTGACTGATTGACTGTCGGACTGACTGACTGACTTCGCAAAAGGGAAAAATAAAAAAAAATATCAAATTAGAAAAAAATACATGCATTTAAGATTTTCTTTCCGGCTGGGATTCGAACCCAGGGCTACACGCATGGAAGCCCAACGCTCTCGCCAATGGACTATCGGATCTCGGTTGTCCGGTGTCTTAATTATCATAAAAACAAAAAATGCACCTTGGTAATTATTGATCTAAAATCTTTGAAATCTACAGGTCGAATAATTAAACTGACTCAGAATTTTCTTCCGTATATAAATAATCGATATTTGCAAAAGAAAGAAAATGAAAAAAAAAAAGAATTTTCAAATTAGAAAAGAAATATATACATTGAAGATTTTCGTTGCGGCCGGGACTCGAACCCAGTACCACGCGCTTGGAACCCAACGCGGTAGCCATTAGGCTATCGGAGCTCTGTCGATGGAAGTCTTAAATATAATAAAAACAAAAAATGCACCTTGGTAATTATTGATTCAAACACTTTGAAATTTACAGGTCGAATAATTAAACTGACTCAGAATTTTTCTCCCTACATAAATAATCAATATTCGCAAAAGAGAAAAATTAAAAAAAAAGAAGAAGAATTTTCAAATTAGAAACTAAAAATATAAATTGAAGATTTTCGCTCAGGCTGGGACTCGAACCCAGGGCCACTCGCTTGGAAGCCCAACGGTTTTGCCAGTAGGCTATCGGAGCTCTGTCGGTCGGAGTTTTAAATATAATAAAAACAAAAATGCACCTTGGTAATTATTTATTTAAACACTTTGAAATCTGCCGGTCGAAAAATTAAACTGACTCAGAATTTTCTTCCCTACATAAGTAATCAATATTTGCAAAGGAAAGAAATTGAAAAAAAAAAGAATTTTCAAATTAGAAAAGAAATATATACACTGAAGATATTTGCTCCGGCTGGGACTCGAACCCAGGCGACTCGCTTGGAAGACCAGCGGTCTAGCCTTTAGGCTATCGGAGTTCTGTCGAGAGGAGTCTTACTGCCTGACTGAGACTGCCTGACTGACAGACTGACTCACTGACTGACTGATACTGACTAAATGACTGACTCACTGACTGACCGAGACTGACTGACTGACTCACTGACTGACCGAGACTGACTGACTAACTGCCTGACTGACTGAGACTGGACTGACTGACTGACTAACTGACTGACTGAGACTGACTGACTGACTGCTTGACTGTCTGACTGACTATTTCACTGACTGACTAAATGACTAAATGACTGACTGACACTGACTGACTGACTGCTTGACTGCCTGACTGACTGCTTGACTGACTAACTGACTGACTGACACTGACTGACTGACTGCTTGACTGACTAACTGACTGGACAGGACTGACCGACTGACTGACTGACTGAATGACTGACTGACTGACTGACCGAGACTGACTGACTGACTGACTGAGACTGGACTGGACTGACTGACTGACTGACTGACTGACTGACTGAGACTGACTGACTGACTGACTGACTGAGACTGACTGAATGAATGACTAACTGACTGACTGACTGACAGAATGACTGAATGAGGCTGAGTGACTGACTGACTGCCTGACTGACTGACTGACTGAATGACTAGCTGACTGAGACTAAATGACTGACTGCCTGACTGACCGAGTGACTGACTGACAGGACTGACTGACTGACTGACTGAGACTGAATGACTGACTGCCTAACTGACTGAGTGACTGAATGACTAACTGACTGATTGATTGCTTAAGTGACTGACTGACTGACTGCTTGACTGACTGAATGGACTGGACTGACCGACTGACTGGCTGACAGAGACTGACTGATTGACTGTCGGACTGACTGACTGACTTCGCAAAAGGGAAAAATAAAAAAAAATATCAAATTAGAAAAAAATACATGCATTTAAGATTTTCTTTCCGGCTGGGATTCGAACCCAGGGCTACACGCATGGAAGCCCAACGCTCTCGCCAATGGACTATCGGATCTCGGTTGGCCGGTGTCTTAATTATAATAAAAACAAAAAATGCACCTTGGTAATTATTGATCTAAAATCTTTGAAATCTACAGGTCGAATAATTAAACTGACTCAGAATTTTCTTCCGTATATAAATAATCGATATTTGCAAAAGAAAGAAAATGAAAAAAAAAAAAGAATTTTCAAATTAAAAAAGAAATATATACATTGAAGATTTTCGTTGCGGCCGGGACTCGAACCCAGTACCACGCGCTTGGAACCCAACGCGGTAGCCATT